>NC_036859.1:26376671-26389921 GCF_002910315.2 Salvelinus sp. IW2-2015
CCGCACGGCAAGCGGTACTGCGCCAAGTTTAGGTCCAATAGGTTTCTAAACAGCTTTTACCCCCAAGCCATAAGACTCCTGAACATCTAATCAAATGGCTACCAAGACTATTGTTATTGTACTGCTACTCTTTAGTTATTTGTTACTTTTATTTCTTTTTTTAAAAGTATTTTTCTTAAAACTGCATTGTTGGTTATGGGCTTGTAAGAAAGSATTTCACTGTAAGGTCTACACCTGTTGTATTCGATGCATGTGACAAGTACAATTTGATTTGATCCCCCAACCCTCACTGTCTTTCCATCCCTGCCCATTCCAGCCCCAAGTCCCCTGGGATGCCCAGCCTCAGCAAAGCGTTCTCCTGGCATCCGCCAAACCCAGATTTGTCCGTTGGACTGCCAGATGGTGAAGCCTGATTCATCATTCCAGAGAACAAGTTTCCACTGCTCCAGAGTCCAATGCCGGCGAGCTTTACACCACTCCAGCCGACGCTGGGCATTGCGCATGGTGACCTTAGGCTTGTGTGCTGCTGCTTGGCTATGGAAACCCATTTCATGAAGCTCCCGACAAAACAGTTATTGTGCTTACCTTGCTTCCAGAGGCAGTTTGGAACTTGGTAGTGAGTGTTGCAACCGAGGACACATTTTTACGCGCTGCACACTTCAGCACTCTGCGGCCCCGTTCTGTGTGGCCTACCACTTCGCAGCTGAGTCGTTGTTGCTCCTAGATGTTTTCACTTCATTTGACAGACTGACTTGTTGGAAAGGTGGCATCCTGTTACGCTGCCACGTTGAAAGTCACTGAGCTCTTCAGTAAGGCCATTCTACTGCCAACGTTTGTATATGGAGATTGCATGGCTGTGTGCTCGATTTTATACACCTGTCAAATCAAATCAAACTTTATGTGTCACATGCGCCCAATACAAAGTGTAGACCTTACCATGAAATGCTTACTTACAAGCCCTTAACCAAGTGCAGTTCCAGAAGAGTTAAGAAAATATTTACCAAATAAACTAAAGTAAAATAAAAAATATATATAAAAATATGGCTGAAAAGCTAGGCCTATTCCCACTAATTTGAAGGGGTGTTCCACATAGCGTGTATACAGTGGGGGAGAAGGGCAAGTATGTTGATACAGCTGCCGATTTTGCTGGTTTTCCTAGCTTACAAAGCGATGTAGAGGTCTGTAACTTTTTATCATCGGTACACTTCAACTGTGAGAGACAGGAATCTAAAAAAAAATCCAGAAAGAATCCCATTTTGTCAATATATGTTTAAGTAATTTAATTTGCCATTTTATTGCATGACATAGGTATTTGATAGCATCAGAAAAGCAGAACTTAATATTTGGTACAGAAACCTTGGGTTTGCAATTACACAGCGTTCATACGTTTCCTGGTAGTTTGACCAGGTTTGCACCACACTGCAGCAGGGATTTTGGCCCACTCTCCATCCAGACGCTCTCCAGAATCTTGCAGGTTTTCGGGGCTGTCGCTGGGCAATCGGACTTTCGGCTCCCCTCCAGATTTCTATTGGGTTCAGGTCTGGAGGACTGGCTACGGCCCTCCAGGACCTTTGAGATGCTTCTTACGGAGCACTGTTAGTTTGCGCCGGCTGTGTGTTTCGGGTCGTTGTGATGCCATGGAAGACCAGCCCAGCGACCCAGTCTTCAATGCTGCTTACTGAAGGGAAGGAGGTTGTTGGTTCAAGATCTCGCGATTACATGTGCCGCCAATCCATCCTCCCTCAAATACGGTGGCAGTCCGTCCTGTTCCCCTTTTGCAGAAAAGCCGATCCCAAAGAATGATGTTTCACACTCCACTGCTTGCACGGTTGGGATGGTGGTTCTTGGGGTTGTCTGCGTCCTTCTATTCCTCCAAACACGGCGAGTGGAGTTTAGAAGCGACAAAAGCTCTAATTTTGTGTCTCATCAGACACATGACCTTCTCCATTCCTCCTCTGGATCATCCCAGTGGTCATTGGCAAACTTCAGACGGGCCTGCATGCGCTGGGCTCTGAGCAGGGGGACCTGGCGTGGCGTTGCAGAGATGTTTAATCCTGACGGCGTAAAGTGTGTTTACTAATGCGTTTTCTTTGGAGACTGTGGTCCCAGCTCTTCTTCCACGGTCATTGACCAGGTCCTGCCGGTGTAGTCTGCGGCTGATGCCCTCACATTCCTGCATGATGCATGGATGCGCCACGAGGTGAGATCTTGCATGGAGCCCCAGACCGAGGGTGATTGACCGTCATCGTTGAACTTCTTCCATTTCTAATAATTGTGGCCAAACAGTTGTTCGCTTCGCACCAAGCTGCTTGGCTATTGTCCTGTACGCCGATCCCAGCCTTGTACAGGTCTTACAATTTATCCCTGATGTCGCTTACACAAGCTCTCTTTGGTCTTGGCCATGTGTGGAGAGGTTTGGAGTCTGTTTGATGAGTGTGTGGATCAGGTGTTTTTATACAGGTTCAAGAGTTCCAAAACAGGTGGGTTAATACAGGTAATGAGGTGGAGAACAGGAGGGCTTCTCAAGAAAAACTAAAGGTCTGTGAGAGCCGAATTCTTACTGTGTTGGTAGGTGACCAACATACTTATGATCATGCAATAAAATGCAAAATTAATTACTTAAAAATCATAATGTGATTTTCTGGATTTTTGTTTTAGATTCGCCTCCTCACAGTTGAGGTGTACCTATGAATAAAAATTACAGACTCTACATGCTTTGTAAGTAGGAAAACCTACAAAATTGGACAGTGTATCAAATACTTGTTCTCCCCACTGTATATAGTGTACCAGAACATAAAACATCAGCTTTACTCTAGTGGGTCGAGGTGCTATTCTGAACAATGTCTTTGCTCGATGTAAGGGAGGCCATCAAATATTTAGCAGATTGCTAACACAACCGAAAGGCTAGGCGAAGGGAGGCAAAGGGTGTGTGTGTGTGTGAGTTGTGGTGTGTGTGTGCGTGTGTGGTGTGGTGGTGTGTGTGTTTGTGTGTGTGTGCGTGCGTATCAGAGAAAAAAGCCCACCCAGAGCCCAAATGGAGCTGTCAGAGTTATGGTGGGGTAATGAGAGAGACATGCTGGACCCAGCGTTATACCTCTTCATAGCCCTCGCTCACACAGAGCATTCAGGCGGGTTACATACAGGCTTATTCCATATAGGCTGGTTACAGCAGGGTAACATACAACAGGCTGGTTACATACAGGCTGGTTACTGCAGGGTACATACAGCAGGCTGGTTACATACAGGTGGGTTACAATAAGGCTGGGTTGCATAGAGGCTGGTTTGCATAGAGGCTGGTTGCATACAGGTGGTATATACAGGCTGGTTACATCCAGGCTGGCTATGGCAGGGTATATGCAGCAGGATGGCTAAATACAGGCTGGTTACAGCAGGCTACATACAGCAGGCTGGCTACATACAGGCTGGTTACAGGCAGCTACATACAGCAAGCTGCTAACATACAGGCTGGTACAGGTCAGGCGACTATACAGCAGGCTGGTTACATAGCTGCTGGTTACATCCAGGCTGGTTACAGGCAGGGTACATACAGCAGGCTGGCTACATACAGGTGGGTTACATTTAAGGCTGGTTGCATAGAGGCTGGTTGCATACAGGTGGGTGTACATACAGGCTGGTTACATCCAGGCTGGCTATGGGCAGGGTATATGCAGCAGGCTGGCTAAATACAGGCTGGTTACAGCAGCATACATACAGCAGGGCTGGCTACATACAGGCCTGGTTACAGCAGGTACATAAGCACAGCTGGCTACATACAGGCTGGTTAGCAGCAGGCCTACATACAGCAGGCTGGTTACATACAGGGCTGGTTACGCCAGGCTCATCAGCGTGCTGGTTACATCCAGCTGGCTATAGCAGGGTACGTGGCACGCAGGCTGGCAACATACAGGCTTGGTTACAGCAGGGTAGTCATACAGGCAGGCTGGCGACATACAGGCCTGGTTACAGCAGGCTCATACAGCAGGCTGGTTACATACAGGCTGATTACAGAGACTACATACAGCAGGCTGGCGACATACAGGCTGGTGTACAGCAGGGCTACTAGCAGCAGGGTGGTTACTCGAGATGGTATGAGACCTATGTCTGCTCATCGTCACTAATTAAACATTAAGGACCAGATTAGACTCCCATGGAAAAGAAGGCAGCCAGCACACATACATAGCAGTGTGTACCTACCTCATATTTGTTTTTGTTTTTTCTGCTCTTTTGCACAATAGTATTTCCTACTTGCACATCCTCATCTGCACATATATCACTGTAGTGTAAATTGCTATAATTGTAATTACTTCGCCACTATTGGCCTATTTATTGCCTTACCTCCTTTACTTAATTGTGCATACACTGTATAAGCAGATTTTTCTTTTGTGTATTATTGACTGTACGGTTTGTTGATCCCATGTGTAACTCTGTGTTGTGTGTTTTTGTCGGCACTGCTTTGCTTTATCTTTGCGCAGGTCACAGTTGTAAATGAGAACTTGTCTCACTGGTCTACTGGTTAATAAAGGTGAAATAAAAAAAATAAACATATGCAGACATGCAAACGCGACACACACGCGCACGATGTTATATATGTAAACACACACACATTCCCACTTTCTCACAGCAAAACACACCTCTCACTATTGACTAGATTCCATCTCTGATTGGCCATTCTGCATACACACTAGCGCTCTCCCTCCCAAGCCCTCTTCTCGCCTCTCCTGCCTCTACAGTGCTTCCCTCAAGTGAGGGGAATTATTTCAGCTTGCCTCATTTTCTTTTGTTCGTTTTCTCATCTCTATGGGCCAATTACATCAGGCTCGCAACGGGAGGCCATCTTGGTTTCAACTGACCTCTAATTGATTGGCTTGTCCAAAGCTGCGTGCTTCTATAACCACTTTAAGGTTAGCATTTCCCTGTTTAAATAATGGAGAATTACAAGGTCCATGAAAGAAGAGTTGTGTGGAAAATAAGAAGGCAGGGAATTGCTTTCTCGTTTGGGTCGTTTCAAAGACGTACAAGCCTACTATTTTAAAACTCAGGACTGAGTTATGTAGGGACGATTGGAGGAGTGCTCAGAGGGCTTAGACCT
The DNA here is from genome assembly GCF_002910315.2 of Salvelinus sp. IW2-2015. Lineage (NCBI taxonomy): Eukaryota > Metazoa > Chordata > Actinopteri > Salmoniformes > Salmonidae > Salvelinus > Salvelinus sp. IW2-2015. The sequence goes on from NC_036859.1 coordinate 26,381,761, forward strand.
ACTCCACGACTAACCTACAGTCAGCGCTCTGTGTGGTGTGTGGCGTGTTGTGTGTGTGTGTACGCACTTGCTGCGTCGCACGTAATGTTCAAAGCATGGTTTGTAGCAGGCGCTATCTGTCTGCAGATGAATGATCAGTATGTGGCCAACAGACAGTGCGTGTCCTGCGTATCTCTCTACCCTCTTTGTGTGTGTGTGTTGGTGTGTGTTTGTGTGTTGTTGTGTGTGGTGTGTGTGTGTGTGTTGGTGTGGGTGTGGTGTGTGGTGTGTGGTTGTGTGTGGTGTGTGGGTGTGTGTGTAGTGTGTGTGTGTGTGGGTGATGTTGGTGTGTGTGGTGTGGTGGTGTGTGGTGGGTGCTAATGTCAGTGTAGAACCAGGCTGTCCACAGGTGGGCCGGCCTGGAAGCACCGGTCGGTCGCTACTGATAAATTACACTCCTGACTGTGGTAGTATCCTTGGCCTCTTCTCTCCTGGGTCCTGTTTTATCATGTGTTTTCATTGGTAGCCTCCCAGACAGTTTGTGCTTTTACATCAAAAGGAGAGAGCAGGAGAGAGGGAGACAGAAAGCAGAGGAGAAAAGAGAGAGGTAGAGAGAGAGAGAGAGCGAGAGAGAGGTAGGAGAGAGAGAGAGACGAGAGAGAGGTAGAGAGAGAGAGAAGAGAGAGAGAGTAGAGAGAGAGAGAGACGAGAGAGGAGAGACTGAGAGAGAGGAAGCCAGCAGAGATAGAGGAGAGATGGTATGTCAAGAGAGAGAGAGGAGGACAAGAGAGAGAGAGACGGAGAGAGAGAGGCGAGAGAGAGAGGCAAGAGAGAGAGAATCCAGAGAGAGAGAGGGACAAGAGAGAGAGGAGAGACAGAGAGGAGAGAGAGACGAGAGAGAGAGAGAGAGCAGAGAGAGAGAGAGACGAGAGGAGGAGAGAGACGGAGAGAGAGAGAGAGAGAGAGGAGTAGAGAGAGACGAGAGAGAGAGAGAGAACGAGAGAGGGAGACGAGAGAGAGAGAGAGAGAGACGAGAAGCGAGAGAGGGGACGAGAGGAAGAGAGGACGAGAGAGAGAGAGAGACGAGAGGAGAGAGAGAGACGGCGGAGAGAGAAGAGAGATGACGAGAGAGGCGAGGAGGGACGAGAGAGAGAGCAGAGGACGAGAGACAAGAGAGAGAACGAGGATCAGAGAGAGCGGAGGAGACGAGAGGGCCGAGAGAAGAGAGGACGAGAGAGAGAGAGAGAGACGGGGCGAGGAGGAGAAGGAGAGAGAGGGGTTGACGGGGAGAGAAGGAGAGAGAGAACGAGCGAGAGAGAGAGAGAGCGAGTGCAGAGAGAGAGAGAGACGAGAGAGAGAGAGAGAGAGAGAGGAGGAGAGAGAGACGAGAGAGAGAGAAAAACAGAGAGAGAGAACACAGTAGAGGAGAGGAGAGAGAACAGAGAGAGAGAGAGACCAGAGAGAGGGAGCGAGAGAGAGACCGAGGACAGATGACAGAGTGATTTTGGCTGAGAGGCAGTTCGGCAGGAAGTCTCGATTTTTGAGCCACTTGAACGGAGGAAGTCAGAGAGAATGTGGGATTAGGCGTAGCGCCACGTCCTTGCCACTTCTGTTCAAAACCCTCCTACGTCAGGGAGAAAGTGTGTGCGTGCGTGCGTGCGTGTGTGTGTTGAAAACGCCCTACAAACAACCAGAGCAACAATCCCTCCACCAAAAGCACGCGGCAACGCTACACTCGCAATTACTACTTCTCGGATTGGAGGTTAAAGTACAAATTATAGCAGAGATACACAGTACAGTTTTATATCTTCCAAACCAATAGCGATTTACTGTGGTGGGTAGCTCAATACTGAATACAAATGGCCTGTGTGTTGTTATTCTCAACCATTGCATCTCTGTCTGGCGTAAGAGAATACTGCTTAGAGCTTTAGACATCCTCTGTCTGTTAAGAGTAAACTGAGAGAGAGCTTTAAAACATCTCTTGTCTGTTAAGGAGAAACTGAGAGAGGAGCTTTAAACATCTCTGTCTGGTTTAGAGCAACTGAAGAGAGGGGAGCTTTAAACATCGGCTGTCGTGTTAAGAGAAACTGATAGAGGAGCTTTAAACATCTCTGTCTGTTTAGATTAACTGGATAGAGGAAGCTTTAACATCTCTGTCTGTTACAGAGAAACTGGAAGAGGAGCCTGTTAAACAGTCTCTGCTCTGTTAAGCATTAACTCGATAGAAGGAGCTTTAAAACATCTCTGTCTGTTAAGAGAACTGATGAGAGGAGCTTTAACCATCTGTGTCCTGTTAGAGAAACTGAGAGAGGAGCTTTTTAAACATGCTCTGTCTTGTTTAAGAGAAACTGAGAGAGGAGCTTTAAACATCTCTGTCTGTTAAGAGACAACTGATAGAGGAGCTTTTTAAACATCGCTGGGTCTGTTAAGAGAAACTGATGAGGAAAGCTTTAAACATCTCTGTCTGATCTGCGCATTTTAGATCCAGGCCAGATACATCGTATTTTAATATGGGATAATAAAATACGGATATAGCAGAAAGACGGATAGACTGGAGATGACAAGAGAAAAGGAGATGCTGTATAAGGAATGGGGAGATGATTGGAGAGATAAGAGAAAGATGTGTGGTTTGCAGTGGTGTTGTATTGAACACACTTGCCTATCACCCTACTCGTTTTTTCTTATGTTTAGAGAACGCCATATTCTTCACTGTTGAGTCTGAACCCTGTGTTTTGAATAGTTTGTTTTGACAGGCTTCATCATGACTGCAGGAGCTATGTTGTCAGACTAACTGCTGTGGGTGGAAGAGAGAGCTGTTCTTGTTCCAGTTTTTCAGCTGTTCTAGCTTCAGGAGTGGAGACTGTGGTGACCTCCACAGGCCGTTCTCGAAGGCACAGGTTCATAATCACAGGCATCTGTATTGATAAAGAGGGACATTGCTGGGGTTGGATCTGATCTTAAGGGGCAGTTGAACATAGGAGCAAAATAAGAAGTTTCCTATTCCTGAGACGCATAACCTTCATTTAGTTAAGTGGAACTGCAGACATATCTGATTCCAGTAGTCCGTTGTTAGGAGGAAGTTTACATGACTCTATGCCCTCAAAGTCATTGGTTTCCTTGGCCAAGTCAGCAGGGGAAAGCAAAGTAAGTAGAAACGGAGAAACACACAAGAACACACGTCACTGGCGTTCATTGATCTATTTAATTGATCGTGATGCAGATGTGCGTCAATATCGTATCTTCCGCTCCACACATCTTCCTGCACACACACACTCGCGACACACATGATAATATGTGTTTGCATCAGCTTCAACAGCGATGCTATACATTTGGTCCCTCTGGAGGTGTGAGTGGAGAATGTGTGGACGGTCGGATGATACGAGTGTGATGTGACGCACGTGTGATACGATGCAATAAATAGAGTATGAAGAGGACCCGTGGGTGGTGTCGCTTGTGTGTGTTTTCCGTTCTTCTGTGCTTTGGCTTTCCCTGCTACTTGGCCAAGGAAAACCAATGACTTTGGAGGGGCAAATAGAGTCATTAGAACTTGCTGCTAACAACGGATCACGTGGATTCAGATATGTGCTGCCTTCCACTAATAATGAGGTGTATGGTTTCAGGATAGGGCAATTCTATTTTGCTTATTCAACTCCTTAGATCAGAGTCAACCAGCAGGCAATGTGCCCTTGCTTATCAATACAGATGGCTTTGTGATTACTGAACTGTGCTGAGAAGGCTTGTGGAGTCACACAGTTTCCACTCTCTGAATAGAACAGCTGAAACTGAGAAAGAACAGCTTCTTTCCTGCTTGCCGCCCCCCACCGCTCCCTTACCTGCGCCCTCTCTTTCTCTCCCGCTCCTCCCCACGACTCCGTCCGCGCTCCTCTCTCCCGATCGCGTTCGTTCTCACACCGCTTGCCGTAGTGTTACGGTGTGCCTGCGGGACCGGAGTCTGGGTCGCGGGTGTTGGCGTCTCGCGCCGTGTCATCCCTTACTTCCCACACTCCCCTGCCGTTCCCACCTCCGTCCTCGCTTCCTCTCTCTCTGGTCTTCTCCTTCCATCGCGATTCTTCTTCCTTTGTCCCTTGCGCTCTCGACCCTCCCTCCATTCCCCCTCGCACACCTCGCTCCCCCGGTATGCCTTCCGTCGGTCGCTCCCCCTTCCCCCTCTTCTTCCCTGCCCATTCCGCCTGTCCGGCCTCGCGTTCTTACCCCCCCACGGCTCCTTCTTCACACGACCCTTGCCCCCCGCTTCTAATCTCCTATATTCCCCCCCCTCGGTGTACGTTTCTTCCCCACTCTTCTTTTGTCACCTCCCCCCGCTCTCCCCCCCCCTCTCTCCCCTTCTTTTAGTTCCGCCTTTCTCGCCCACTCCCGCTTTCGTTTTTCCCACCGTCCCCCCCCCGCCCCCCACTCCCGCCCTCGACCTTCCTCCGCTCCTCCTCGTCCCCCCTCCTCCCTTCTCACCCGCCCCCGCCTCCTCCTACCCTGCCCCTCCCCTCCCCCCCCTCCCCCCGAAGAAGCGCGAAGCCTGGGGCGTGAAGACATCTCTTCCATTCGGTTCCCCCCATGCGTCTGTCCTTCGCCCCGACTGCCCCGCATCCTCTCCCCTCACCTCCGTACACCTTTTCTCTTCCTTCCGCAGCTCCCCTCTCCCCCTCCCTCCTCCGCTTGCCCCCGCTCTCCCAGGCCCTCCCTCTTCTCCTTCGTCGATCGGTTCGCTCGTCTGTCCCCTACCCCCCCGCTCTCCCCTTCCGTCCGCTCCCATGTCGCCGCCCACTCCTCCCTTCTCACTTTTTCTCGCCTGTCTTCGCTGTCGGTCCCTCCTTCTCCGCCCCCGCCTGCCTCTCGCTTACCACTTCCTTTGCCATGCGTGGTTGGCCGTCCCCCACGCTCCTTTGTTCGTCCTCTTGTGCCCTCGCTTTCACCTGCCTCCCCCCGCTGTCCCTCCTCTCCTCTCTGTCCTCCCTGTTTTCCGCCAGGCCCCCTCTCCCCCCGCCCCTCCCACCCGCCCGTCCGGCCGACTCGCCCTTTTTTCTGCGCACCTCACTCCCCATTTGTCGTGCCGAGACTGTCGGCTTCTTAGGTCGGGGGCCCTTATGTCGTACTGGCCTCCCGCCCCCTCCCTGCTCCCCCCCGTGTCCTCCCTCTCCGACGCTCTCGTTCTTTCGGCTTCCCCCCCGAGCACCGTCCCTCTCCCCATTCCGCACTTCCTCTCTCCGCCGCTGTTACTCTCACCTCCGTTCTGCCGTCTTTCCGTCTCCCCTTTCTGTTTCTCTTACTTGTCCTTCCTCTCCTCTTTGCTTCTCTTCTTCGTTCTCTCTCTCGAACGACCCCGCTCTTCTTTCCCCCTCCCGCCTCGCTCCTCCCCCTCGCCGCCCTTCACGCCCCCCTCCCCTTGTTCCTCTGCTCCTCCCGCCCCTCCTCTCTCCCCGCCTTCCTCCCATGCCTCTACCCTCCGCCCGCCTCCGTTCCGACGTCTTTCCTCTCATCATTCCTCTTTCTGCTCCTCCCCGTACCTTCGTCACCCATCTCTTTGTTCCCTCTTCCACCTCGCGCCCCCGTCGCCCCCCTCTTCCACCCGCTATGCCTGTTCCTACCTCATTCATTCCCGCTCCCCCTCCTCGCTCCCTCCACCCTCCGCTCCCATCCCGCGCTTCGCCCACCTCTCTCGCCCGCCTCGCGCGCCTCCCCCCCCCGTTCCGTCTCTCCCCACTCCCCTCCTCCCCCCTCTCGCCCCCCGTCTCTCCTCTCCTCTCCCCCCCGCTCTCTCCGACGTCCCCGACCTCTCCCGTTTGTCGCCCCCTCCCTTCGCGCCCCCTCTCTCTGACTCCCCCCGCCCCCGCCCCCGCCCCCCTCCCCCCCCATCTCACCCACAGAGTTTAGTCTGACAAAGTACGTGCTGGAGTCATGATGAGAGCCTGTTCAAAACAACTATTCAAAAACAGGGTTCAGGATCAACAGTGAATGAATATGGGCGTTTAACATAAGGTAAGGCGTGGATAGCAAGTGTGTTCAATACACACACTGCAAAAACACATTTTCTCTATCTTCCATCACTCTCGGCCATGTGCCTTATACAGCATCTCTTTTCTCTTTCATCTCAGTCTATGTTTTCTGCATATCCTATTTTTATTACCATATTAAAAATACATGGGTATCTTGGCCTGTGAATCTTAAAATGGAGATACAGACAGAGGATGTCGTAAAGCTCCTCTATGAGTTTTCTCTTAACAAGACAGCGATGTTTAAAGCTCCTCTATCAGTTTTCTTAACAGAAGGCAGAGAGTGTTTAAAGCTTCCTCTCTCAGTTGCTCTTAGCAGACAGAGATGTTTAAAAGCTCCTTCTTGCAGTTTGTTCTAACAGAAGAGATGTTGTAAAGCTTCCTGCTAACTCAGTTTCTCTTAACCAGACAGAGATTGTTTAAAGCTCCTCTATCATGTTAATCTAAAGCCAGAGATGTTTAAGAGGCTCGCCTATCAGTGTTCTCTTAAGCAGACAGAGAGTGTTCAAGCTCCGTCTATGAGTTTAATTCTTAACAGACGAGAATGGTTTAAAGCTCTCTATCAGTTTCTCTACAGGGACCAGCGATGTTTAAAGCTCCTTCTCGTTTCTTCTTAAACAGACAGAGATGTTTCAAGGCTCCTCTCTCAGTTTTCTCCTTAAAGACAGAGAGTGTGTTAAAGCTCCTCTCTCAGTTTTAAGTCTAACAGAGCAGAGATGTCCTAAAGGCTGCTATGCAGTTTCCTCTACCAAGACAGAGATGCAATGGTTGATGAATAACAACACAGGGCCATTTGTATTAGTATTGAGCTACCCACACAGTAAACTCTATTGGTTTTGGACAGATTAAGACTGGTAACTGTTTGTATTCTCCTGCGATAATGGTATTTACCTCACATATCCGAGAGTAATTTTGGAGTGTTGGTGCTGCGTTGTTTTTTGGTGGAGGTATGGTTGGGCTCTGGTTGTTTGTAGGGGGTTTCTTCAACAGCACACAGCGCACGCTACGCACGCGACCACACTTCTCTTGGTAGGATAGGGTTTGAACAGAAGTTGGAGACGGTTGGCTACCGCTAATGTCTCCACATTCGTGTCTGGAACTGTCCCTCGCTTCTAAGTAGGGGGCTGGAAAAATGAGGATCTGTCTGCCGAACTGCTCTGCTCAGCATCACTCTGTCTCTGTTCTGTCTCTCGTTCTCTCTCTCTGTCTGTCTACTCTTCGTCTCTGCTCTCTCTGATGCTCTCCTGTCTCTCTGCGTCTGTCTCCTCTTCTCTCGTGTGCTCTGCTCTTCTTCTCTTCTCTCTCTCTGCTCTCTCTGCTCGTCTCTTCTCTCTGCTCTCGTGCTTCTCTCGTCTCTCTCTCGTCTTCTGCTCTCTCTCTCTCGTTCTCTCTACTCTCGTCTTCGTCTCTCTCTCTCGTCTGCTCTTCTCTCGTCTCTGCGTTTCTTGCTCGTTCCTGGCTCTTGCGTCTCTCTTCTCTGTCTCTCGTCTGCTCTCTTTCTCGTTCTCTCTCTACTCTCGTCCCCTTCTCTTCTCTCCGTCTCTCTAGTGCTCTCTTCTCGTCTCGTCTGTCTGTCTCTTCTCATCTTCGTCTCTCTCTCTGCTCATCGTCCTCTCTCTCCTCCTCGCGGTCGTCCTCTCTCTCTCTGATCGTCTCTCTCTCTCTCGTCTCTCTCTCTCTGCTCCGTCTGCTCTCTCTCTCTCGTCTCTCTCTCTCTGCTCGTTCTCTCTCTCTCTCGTCTCTCTCGTCTCTTGTCTGCTCTCTCTCTGCTCGTCTCTCTCTCGTCTCTTGTCCTCTCTCTCTCTCTTGGTCTGCTCTCTCTCTTGTCTTCTCTCTCTTTTGTCTCTCCTCTCTCGTGCTCTCTTCGTCTCGTCGTCTTCTCTCTGCTTGTGTCGTCTCTCTCTCATCCTTGTCTCTCTTCGTCTCTCTTGTCTCGTCTCTTCTGTGTTCTCTCTCTCGGTCTCTCTCTCCTCTACCTCTCTCGTCGTCTCTCTCTGTCTCTACTCGTCTCTCGTCTCTCTCTCTCTCTTACCTCTGCTCTCGTCTCCTCTCGTCTCTCTACCGTCTGCTTCTTTCTCCGTCGTTTCTGTCTCCCTTCTCTTGCTCTCTCTTTGTGATGTAGAAAGCCACAACTGTGGGAGGTTGAAAACCATGATAAAGCAGGACCGGAGCCGAAG
>NC_036859.1:26389946-26399990 GCF_002910315.2 Salvelinus sp. IW2-2015
TATATAGTGTACCAGAACATAAAACATCAGCTTTACTCTAGTGGGTCGAGGTGCTATTCTGAACAATGTCTTTGCTCGATGTAAGGAGGCCATCAAATATTTAGCAGATTGCTAACACAACCGAAAGGCTAGGCGAAGGGAGGCAARGGTGTGTGTGTGTGTGAGTTGTGGTGTGTGTGTGCGTGTGTGGTGTGGTGTGTGTGTGTTTGTGTGTGTGTGCGTGCGTATCAGAGAAAAAGCCCACCCAGAGCCCCAAATGGGAGCTGTCAGAGTTATGGTGGGGTAATGAGAGAGACATGCTGGACCCAGCGTTATACCTCTTCATAGGCCCTCGGCTCACACAGAGCATTCAGGCGGGTTACATACAGGCTTATTCCATATAGGCTGGTTACAGCAGGGTACATACAACAGGCTGGTTACATACAGGTGGGGGGTTTTATTTCTGTCCTTTGTGCGAGGGTAACATTACAGGCAAGAGCTGGTTACGATACAGGGTGGGTTACATAACGGCGTGGGTTGCATAGAGGCTTGCGTTGCAGTAGAGGGCCTTGGTTGTCATACAGGTGGTTGTAGGCATCATCATGGCTGGGTTCATCCAGGCGTGGCGTGATGATGTAGCGGCAGGGGTGATTACGGTGTGCGGCAGCGAGTGGGGTTGGACTATGATTACAGGCGTGGTTATCAGGCTGAGCTCTTACAGTACGAGGGGCAGGCTGGCCTACGTAGTTACAGGCGTCGGCTGTACAGCAGGGCTACATACAGCAAGCTGGCATACAAGTAGGCAGCGCGGAGCTGGTGTGGTGACGCGGAGGCGACATGACGCTTTGTGTCTTGAGGCGCGGGCTGGTGTACCGGTACCAGCGTCGTGGTACAATCTGCATGGCTGCGGGCGGTAGCCATGAAGGGTACTACAGGCAGGCTGTGCTAGATGTCAGTAACGATGCGTGGTGTAGTAACAGTAAAAGGGCTGGTGTCGCAGGGATAGAGGCTGGTGCATAGCGGGTGGTGTTAGATAGCAAGGGCTGGGGTGATAGCATCCAGGCTGGCTATGGCAGGGTATACGGTGAGCAGGCTGGGCTAAATACAGGCTGGTTACAGCAGGCTACATACAGCAGGCTGGCTACATACAGGCTGGTTACAGCAGGCTACATACAGCAAGCTGGCTACAATACAGGCTGGTTACAGCAGGCTACATACAGCAGGCTCTGGTTACATACAGGCTGGTTCACAAGCAGGCTACATACAGCAGGCTGGTTACATCCAGGCTGGCTATTAGAGGGTAGCGTGCACAAGGCTGGCAACATACAGGCTGGTTACAGCAAGCAGGTACATGTACAGGCAGGTCTGGCGACATACAGGCTGGTTACAGCAGGCTACATACAGCAGGCTGGTTACATACAGGCTGATTACAGCAGACTACAGCACACAGGAGTGGGCATAGCGAGCATTTACGCTAAGGTAATAAGTACAGCAGGGCTGTTGTTACATCCAGAATGGTATGAGACCTATGTCTGCTCATCGTCACTAATTAAAACATAAAGACCAGATAGACTCCATGGAAAGAAGGCAGCCAGCACACATACATAGCAGTGTGTACCTACCTCATATTTGTTTTTGTTTTTCTGCTCTTTTGCACAMTAGTATTTCTACTTGCACATCCTCATCTGCACATATATCACTGTAGTGTAAATTGCTATAATTGTAATTACTTCGCCACTATTGGCCTATTTATTGCCTTACCTCCTTACTTAATTTGCAYACACTGTATAYAGAYTTTTCTWTTGTRTTATTGACTGTACGTTTGTTGATCCCATGTGTAACTCTGTGTTGTTGTTTTTGTCGCACTGCTTTGCTTTATCTTGGCCAGGTCACAGTTGTAAATGAGAACTTGTTCTCAACTGGTCTACCTGGTTAAATAAAGGTGAAATAAAAAAAATAAACATATGCAGACACACGCACGCTCACACACACGCGCACATGTTATATATGTAAACACACACACATTCCACCACTTTCCACAGCAAAACACACCTCTCACTATTGACTAGCTTCCATCTCTGATTGGCCATTCTGCATACACACTACCTCTCCCTCCCAGCCCTCTTCTCCCTCCCTGCCTCTACAGTGCTTCCCTCAATGAGGGGAATTATTTCAGCTTGCCCTCATTTTCTTCTTGTTCCGTTTTCCTCATCTCTAATGGGCAATTACATCAGGCTCCACGCGGAGGCCATCTTGTTTCACTGACCTCTAATTGATTGGCTGTCCAAACTGCTCGGCTTCTATAACCACTTTAAGGTTACATTTCCCTGTTTAAATAATGGATTACAAGGTCCATGAAAGAAGATTGTGTGGAAAATAAAAGGCAGGGATTGCTTCTCGTTTGAGTCGTTTCAAAGACGTACAAGCCTCTATTTTAAACTCAGAGACTGAGTTATTAGGGGAGATGGAGAGTGCTCAGAGCGCTTAGACTACTCCAGACTAACCTACAGTCACGGCATCTGTGTGTGTGTGCGTGTGTGTGTGTGTGTACCACTTCTGCTCGCACTATGTTCAAAGCATGGTTTTAGCAGCGCTATCTGTCTGCAGATGAATATCAGTATGGCCAACAGACAGCGTGTCTGCGTATCTCTCCCTCTCTGTGTGTGTGTGTTTGTGTGTGTGTTTGTGTGTTTGTGTGTGTGTGTGTGTGTGTGTGTGTGTGTGTGTGTGTGGGGGGGTGCTAATGTCAGTGTAGAACCAGCTTCACACAGTGCCCCTGAACACTCTCCTACTATAATTAACACTCCTACTGTGTAGTATCCTTCCTCATCTCTCCTGGGTCCTGTTTATCATGTTTTTCATACCTCCCACAGTTTGTGCTTTTACATCACAAAGAGAGAGCAGAGAGGGAGACAGAAAGAGAGGAGAAAGAAAGTGGGAGAGAGAGAGACAAGAGAGAGGTAGAGAGAGAGAGAGAGAGAGAAGAGAGAGAGAGAGAGAGAGAGAGAAAGACAGAGACAAAGACAGAGACAGAGACAGAGACAGAGACAGAGTGATGCTGAGAGTCAGTTCGGCAGGAAGTCTCATTTTTGAGCCCACTTAGAAGGAGGAAGTCAGAGAGAATGTGGGAATTAGCGGTAGCCAACGTCTCCACTTCTGTTCAAAACCCTACCTACCAGGAGAAGTGTGTGCGTGCGTGCGTGCGTGCGTGCGTGTGTTTTTGAAGAAACCCCCTACAAACAACCAGAGCAACATACCTCCACCAAAAACAACGCAGCACCTACACTCCAATTACTCTCGGATTGGAGGTAAATACAGTATAGCAGAGATACACAGTACAGTATATCTGTCCAAACCAATAGGATTTACTGTGTGGGTGAGCCGCAAGTACTAATCACAAAGTTGCCCTGTTTGTTATTCCTCAAACCTTGCATCTCTGTCGTTTAAGAGGAACGTGATAGAGGAGCTTTAAACTCTCTGTCTGTCTACAGATAAAGTGATAGAGGAGCTGTTAATATCTCTGTCGTTAGATATGATCTGATAGAGGCGCTTGTAAAACATTCTGTTTGTTAGAGAACTGGATAGAGGAGCTCTTAAACATCAGCGGTCTGTCTGGTTAAGGAGGAGAACGATAGGACGGAGCTTTATGAACTTTGCGTGTTCTGTTACGATATATCTGATAGAGGAGGCTCTAAACGATCTCTGTCTGTTAAGATAATCCTGGATAGAGGCAGCTTAACATCTCTGTTTGGTTTAAGAACGAAAGAACTGATAGAGGAGCTTTAAACATCTCGTGTACTGTTAAGCGAAAATGATAGAGGCAGCTTTATAACATCGTTTCTGTTAAGATAGATCCTGATACGGACGGAGACTGGGCCTTTTAGAGATCAGGCTTCCTGGGTCTGTTCACAGACCCCCGGGAAGGGTAGAGTAACGTCTGAGGGTGAGGAGCTGTTAAACATCTCTGTAGTCGTGTAAAGAGATAAACTGGATAGAGAAGCTTTAAACAGTCTCTGGTCTGTAAGAGAAAATGAGTAGAGAGCTTTAAACATCTCTGTCTGTTAAGAGAAACTGAGAGAGGAGCTTTTAACATCTCTGTCTGTTAAGAGAAACTGAGAGAGGAGCTTTAACTCTCTGGTCTGTAAAGAAGAAATACTGCAGAGCGGAGCTTTAAACATCTCTGGTTGTTAAGATAACTGATAGAGGTGAGCTTTTACTTTCTTAAACTCTCTGCTGTTAAGATTAGAAACTGATAGAACGCTTTAACATCTCTGTTGTTAGATAAACTGATAGAGAAGCTTTAACATCTGTTGTAAGAGAAACGAAGCTTTAACATTCTGTCTGTTAAGGAACTGGAGAGAGAGCTTTAAACATCTTGTCTGTTAGAGAAAACTGAGATAGGAGCTTTAAACATCTCTGTCTGTTAGAGGAAGAATGATAGGGCTTAAAACATCTCTGTCTGTTAAGAGAAAACTGATAGAGGAGCTTTACATCTCTGTCTGTTAAGGAGAAAACTGATAGAGGAGCTTTAATCATCTCTGACGTTACTGTTAAGAGAGAAACTGAGAGAGGAGCTTTAAACATCTCTGTCTGTTAGAGAGAACTGATAGAAGAGCTTTAAACATCGTCTGTCTGTTAAGAGAAACTGATAGACGGAGCTTTAAACATTCTGTCTGTTAAGATAATCCTGATAGAGGAGCTTTTAAATATCTCTGTTGTTTAGAGAAACTGATAGAATGAGGCGTTAAACATGCTCGTCTGCTTAAGATAATCTGACACTAGGAGGAAGCTTAAACATCTGCCTGTTCTGTAAGAGAAAGCCCTGATAGAGGAGTTTAAAACATCTCTGTCTGTTAGAGAAACTGAGATAGAGGAGCTTAAATCATCTCTGTCCTGTTAAGGTAGAAACTGATAGAGGAGCTTTAAACATCTCTGTGTCTGGTATCTCATATTTGATCAAGGCCAGATACCATGTATTTTAATATGGTAATAAAATAGGATATAGCAGAAACATAGACTGAGATGAAAGAGAAAAGAGATGCTGTATAAGGAATGGGGAGATGATGGAGAGATAGAGAAAGATGTGTGTTTGCAGTGTGTGTATTGAACACACTGCTATCCACCCTACTCTTATGTTTAAATGCCATATTCATTCACTGTTGATCTGAACCCTGTTTTTGAATAGTTGTTTTGACAGGCTTCATCATGACTCAGCACTATGTTGTCAGACTAACTCTGTGGGTGGAAGAAGAGCTGTTCTTTTCAGTTTTCAGCTGTTCTATTCAGAGAGTGGAACTGTGTGACTCCACAGCCGTTCTCAGCACAGTTCATAATCACAGCATCTGTATTGATAAGAGGGACATTGCCTGGGGTTGGATCTGATCTAAGGGCAGTTGAAATAGGAGCAAAATAGAAGTTGCCCTATCCTGAACCATAACCTTCATTATTAGTGGAATGMAGACATATCTGATCCAGTATCCGTTGTTAGGAGCAAGTTTTAATGACTCTATGCCCCTCAAAGTCATTGGTTTCCTTGGCCAAGTAGCAGGGGAAAGCAAAGTACAGTAGAACGGAAAACACACAAACACACACACACTGCCTTCATATCTATTTATTGATCGTATCAGATGTGCGTCAATCAATCGTATCTCCGCTCCACACATTCTCACTCACACCTCCAGAGGGACCAAATATAGCATCGTGTTGGGAAGGCTGAGCACACTATATTATCATGTGTGTGCGAGTGTGTGTGTGAGAGAGAGAGAGTCATCATAAGAAAAATAAGTTGCCCTACAGTAGCTCACTTCAAACTACAACTACTATATACTTGTTTTGGGCAACACAGACACATTTCTTCCTCTACCAAGCTTTGCTTTACAAACAGTAGCCTGTAAAATTAAACATGTGGTTTTACATCTTCATAGAATGATACTGGACATCACTCATCATCTCTAGGACAGCAGCCCTCACCGTCTCAGCAGATTAGGAATGAATGATAATGCGCCTCTCTATCATGCTTCTCTGATCAAAGGAGAATTACAGTGCACCACGATCTGCAAAATGCATGAAACACAATCAATACCGTATGCCACACAAAGCGGTGTCAAATAAGAGAACTATGAAATTGGCTATCTGCTGTTACAATAAAGATAATGCTCTGATGTCTTCTTATGTACCTACTGCATCTAAAATAGATAAATTCCCACAGAGCCTGTGTGATTTAATCTACTGTGAGTCTTCAGTCATGTTGAAGCGGTAAAATATGAAAGACAATGATTTATTTACAACTCCCAAGTCTGGGCCTGAGGTTCAACAGAAATCTAATTCCCAAACCGGGAACAGCTGGCCGTTCAGAATAAATCCAGTGATATTGATTCCGCAGCAAACCAAATCTGGTTCTTCCCAGGACTTTTCATTGGGTTGTGGGAATGGGGATGGACATTACAAAAGAAAGACCTTAAAATAAAAACATTTATGAGTTTAGTGCCAGGCATATTTCTCTGGTCATGTGGTTAGGGAGAAATCCTGGCCCTATTTCTCGTGTTCACAGTATTTCATTTATACATTTTATTTAGCAGACGCTGTAATTCAGAACAATTTACAGAAGAAATTATGGTTAAGTGCCTTGCTCAAGGGCACAATGACAGATTTGTGCAAATTGTCAGCTCTGGGATTGAAACCAACAACCTTTCGGTTACTGGCCTAACGCTCGTAACCGTTAGGCTAACTGCCACCCATTTCAGTTCTTGGGAACATTCCTTTGTTGTTTCCTTACCTCGGCAGACATTCCCGTTATCTGTCTCGAACCCAGCTTTGCAGGTGCAGCTCCCGATAGGAACCATCCACTCCCCATCTCCATTGCAGTACAGCTTTATTGGCACATCCACCTCCTCCGAATTCGGGATGCAGATCCCTCTAGCRATGACCAGGGAGGTGCTCTCCGCCCCCGTCATGGTCTCTGGGAAGATGGCGAAGTTCTGCACCACACTGGGGCACTTCTTATAAAACACTCTGACYGAGAGTAGCGACATACAGGCACCATAGTCCTGAAACGCCAGGTAGAACCCRTTCTTYGACAGYGGGCCAAAGCTCCGAACCTCYGTGTTGACCTTCATCAAYCGTCCGCCGAAGTCCACCTGGGAGAAGCTCTCRTCRGCCGCGATGGTGTCMACCTTTARGTARGGGGCTTCCATCCAGAARGCSGTTCCTTTGGTGGCGATAACCGAGTCCGTCTCGTAGTARTARAGRTTGAAGGTCTCCTTRCAGGAGCCGGGRACGTTGGGGATGGAGCTGCAGTCACGCACGGTGAAGCGCATCTCCACGTAGATCCTCTGAGCTCCACGTCGGTCGATGAAGGTGGTGAGGAGCCAGTTGTTCTGGCTGGGCTCGAACACATTGCACACCTGGTAGGTCCGGATGGTGTTGAGGTTCTCGTCGTAGCCACTCACCTCCTCCCACTGTGAGACAGAGTAGAGACCAGAGACATGGGTATTTGGTTAGAAATATACAGTATCTTGAAATTGTCACAAACACAGTAACCAATAGTGTTTGACACTGCAATGCCAAGAGAGAATGATGCTCAGCTAGTATCAACTCAAATGTTTGTTAACACATTTCTTAAACAATATTTGATATTTAAATTCAGTTTCCTGCCTTGCAAAAAGTATGAAAAAGTAGTATGAAGTTTATATTGAGCAAGTAAACTATCAGGGCATTTGAAGTAGCTGACTAGAAATTAACTTTGAATTTAGAAGACAAACTTGTGGCAAGGATATGCCAACTGACTTCCTGAAATGACAGTTCCCTGTCTACCAGTGGATATCTCTAAAACCGCATTAGATAGAGAGATACAACAATAGCACACATACAGTTTAGGAATCTGGTTTCTAAAGATTTATATACATATATTTTTTTAACTATCCTTACCATCTGTGTTCACAAACTGGTTTCAGGGGCATGAACACATAATTTGGACTTAACTTCCTGAAATGACAGTTCCCCATCTACCAACACATACAGTACAGTATGAGTACAGGTAATACTTCTTAGTTACAGTAATGGTCAGTAACAGAATGGAGTGATTGAGTCATACTACCCCGGCTCCGACGGATGTGTCAGGGCTTGCAAACCACTACAGACTACATTGGGAAGCACAGCCACGTGCTGCCCAGTGATACGAGCCTACGAGCTAAATTACTTTCTATGCTCTCTTCGAGGCAAGCAACACTGAAACATGCATGAGAGCATCAGCTGTTCCAGGCGACTGTGTGATCACGCTCTCCGTAGCCGATGTGAGTAAGACCTTTAAACAGGTCAACATTCACAAGGCCGCAGGGCCAGACGGATTACCAGGACGTGTACGCCGAGCATGCGCTGACCAACTGGCAMGTATCTTCACTGACATTTTCAACATGTCCCTGACTGAGTCTGTAATACCAACATATTTCAAGCAGACCACCATAGTCCCTGTGCCCAAAAACACTAAGGTAACATGCCTAAATTACTACCGACCCGTAGCACTCACTTCTGTAGCCATGAAGTGCTTTGAAAGGCTGGTCATGGCTCACAACAACACCAATTTCCCAGAAACCCTAGACCCACCTCAATTTGCATACCGCCCCAACAGATCCACAGATGATGCAATCTCTATTGCACGCCACACTGCCCTTTCACACCTGGATAAAAGGAACACCTATGTGAGAATGGTGTTCATTGACTACAGCTCAGCGTTCAACCACCATAGTGGCCCTCAAAGTCTCATTAAGCTAAGGACCCTGCGGACTAAAACACCTCCCTCTGCACGTGGGAGCTGGGACATTCCTGACGGGGCCCTTCCCCAGTGGTAAGGGGTAGCTGTAAAACACATCTCCACGCGATCCAACACCGGGGCTCCTCAGGGGTGCGTTGCTCAGTCCCATCCTGTACCTCCCTGTTCACTCATGACTCGCATGGCCAGGGACGACTCCAACACATCAATTAAGTTTGGCCGACGACACAACAGTGTGGCCTAATCACGACAACCGATGATTACAGCGCCTATAGGAGAGGGAGGCTCAGGACCTTCGGCCGTGTAGTGCGAAGGATAACAACCTCTCCGCTTTCACGGTGATCAAGAAAAGAGGAATGATGTGGACTGCAGGAAAAGCGAGTTATACCGAGACACGCCCCAGTTCTCATCGACGGCGGCTGTAGTGGAGCAGGTGAGAGCTTCAAATTCCTTGGTGTCCACAATTCACCAACAAACTATTCACACCAAGACAATCGTGAGAGAGGGCCACAACAAAAGCATATTCCCTGAATATTCTTACTGAAAAGATTTGGCATAGGCCTCAGATCCTCAGAAAAAAGTTCTACAGTTGCGACCATCGAGAGCATCCTGACCTGTTCATGTCACTGCCTTGTATTTGTCAAAGATCCAGCCACCCTAGTCATAGACTGTTCTCTCTGTACCGGAGCGCCAAGTCTAGGTCCAAAAGGCTTCAGAACAGCTTCTACCCCCAAGCCATAAGACTCCTGAACAGCTAATGAAATGGCTACCCAGACTATTTGCATTGTCCCCCCTCCCCCTCTTTTACGCTGCTGCCACTCTCTGTTTAATATCTATACATAGTCACTTTAACTCTACCTACATGTACATATKACCTAAATTACCTCAACTAACCAGTGCCCCCGCATATTGACTCTGTACTGGTACCCCTGTATATTGCTTTGCTACTGTTACTGCTGCTCTTTAATTATTTGTTATTTTTATTTACATTTTTTAATTAACACTTATTTTTCTTAAAAATGCATTGTTGGTTAAGGRCTTGTAATTAAGCATTTCACTGTAAGGTCTACACCTGTTGTATTCGGCGCGTGTGACAAAGAGAATTTGATTTGATTTGAATATTTTACAGATCTCAGTTCTGATCATTGAAAATGCACCAATGATCAGAACAAAGAAATTGAAGAGACTTAAAGATACGTTGAAGAAACAAAAAGAGGAAGGTTAATATCCAGGTCTGCTGCAGTGTGTCTGGGGTGCTGGTGTTTCGTTCTACTGGCTGTGGGTAATGTTGACGGTTT
>NC_036859.1:26400653-26417471 GCF_002910315.2 Salvelinus sp. IW2-2015
TCTATCACAAGAAAGTTGTTGTTGGGTTTGAAGATTATAAAGCTTCCAAAACGAACCTGACGATAGAGAAAGAATAGTGACAGACCAGTTACATCACCCTGGCTAAAGAGAGAGATGAGTTACAGACCAGCAACAAGAAACTGACGACGGAGAGAGACCAGCTACAGATCAACTACAATGCCATGAAAGGTGAAAGAGACGGGGCACTGAGCAACTACAACAACTGCCTTAGCAATTTTAGACAAGGTGGATGTCCTTGTTATTTCCCACACATACAGTACGACAGATCCAAACTTTCAGATCCACAGCTGATTAATGACCTTGCTTCAGAAACCAAAAGCCTATAACCAAAGAGAGTATACTAAGAGGTCCAGGAACTGCTTCTCTAATATAAATCCTAGATCACACGTGTAGGTGATGTCATGGTGATGTTAGCTAGCTGAGCTCATGCGCATAAATGCATAATCAGGTTTAAAAGTCGTGTCGCGCCGGACTGCACCTCCCATTGACTTCCCAAATCGCTGGTCTGTTTGGTCTGCTTCATAGGCATCCAGGAGAAGAATTTGTTGTGCTTTTTTCGGTTGCTTGTTTTTTGTTAATTTGTTGTTGCAATCTGATTTAATTATCTTGACTATGGATTGATGTGTCTTGTCAATTGTTGTCTTTGTCGCATAATGAAAAATGTCAATAAATATGTTAGACATGAAACATTTACACAAATCCGATTGTAAAGCCCTATGTCACATCTAGAGTATTACTAAAGGTATGACTAGTACTCAACAGACTAAACATACTTCCTGAAATGACAGTTCCCTGTATACCAGTGGCTATGTCTAAAACAGCTACAGATAGAGAGGGAAAATGATAACACACACATAGGAATCTGGTTGCTGTCTTATTTTCACACCTAATCAGCAGCCAATCACATACATATTTTTGGTATGTCTATGTGTGGCATGCTCATTGGTGGTAAGGCACCTATAAAACGTTCAGTACACACGACACAGCATTCATACTAGAACATATTGTCACGTTGGCATAATGGATTCGGGAGACAGATGCAGGAATGCCTAATAGGGTTCCTTATTTAGCCCAAATTACGGCACGGGGATGAAGACCAAACAAACACGTAACATAAACACAGGGTTGAAACCCAAAACAAAAGAGCGAGGAGTTCCTCGAATAAATACACAAATGCACAATGATTATCACACTAGACGAGACCCGTAATCAACTGCGCAATCCACAATGGCACGAAAGCCCAAACAT
The DNA here is from genome assembly GCF_002910315.2 of Salvelinus sp. IW2-2015. Classification (NCBI taxonomy): domain Eukaryota; kingdom Metazoa; phylum Chordata; class Actinopteri; order Salmoniformes; family Salmonidae; genus Salvelinus; species Salvelinus sp. IW2-2015. The sequence continues at coordinate 26,401,923 of NC_036859.1, forward strand.
GCAGCACAGGTACTCACACGCACCAACGGACATTGTAACAATAATGGACAGCACCATGGTGAACAAAGTGCACATACTGTATATACAAATACAATCAGTGGGAATAGGGGCCAGGTGTGTGTAATGAAAGCTCCAGAGGGATCCGTGACACATATTCTGTAGCAGATAGTAGCATTTGAGACAGTGGTAGATCATGGAGATGKCAGAGGACAAATGTGCAAACATAGACCGGGCAAGCAAAGATGAGAATATCTATGAAGATGCCATATTCTCTCAAGACTCAAGAGATAAGACCAAGGAGGATGCCACTTCTAAGGGGTAGAAAAGGTGCTACCCCTCAAGTATTGATAACTCAGGAAGGAGACCCTCCAGAGCTGATGCAGTGTGTCTGGGGCTGCTGTGTGTTCTCCTACTGGATGAGATCGTAGGCCTGGGTCTTCACCACAGAACGTCGTCAGTGGGTTTGAGGATTGTAAAGCCAGCAACCTGACTAAAGGAAGCGAAGTCACAGCAAACTGGCTAAGATGACAGACCAGCTACAAACTGGCTACAACACCATGACCATGGAGAGAGACCAGCTTCAGACCAGCTACAACACCATGACGACCGCGGGAGCACACGAATACCAAAGCTACACCAACATGACCACGACGCAGAGACCAGGCTACAAACTACAACACCAATGACCATGGAGAAGGAGACCCAGCAACAACACTGGGCTACACACATGGACCATGGAGAGAGACCAGCTTACAAACTGGCTACAACACCATGACATGGAGAGAGAACAGCTTCAGACCAGCTACAACTACCATGACCATGAGCGAGACCAGCTACAACTGGACTACAACACCATGACCATGGAGAAGAGACCAGCTACAAACTGGCTAAACACCATGAGCAATGGAAGAGACCAGCTCAGACCAGAACCAGCCATACCATGACAGACCAGCACCATGAACCCATGACGAGAGAGACGCAACACTGGCTAACGATGACATGAGGAGGCACAAACTGGCTACAAGATGCACAGTGGAGAGAGACAAGCCAACCAGTACACCCAGGCTGAAACCCTTAGAACCTGCATCACACCAGACGCATGCGAGAGGACATACTAAACTGGCTACAACCCATGCCATGAAGAGAGAGACCAGCTTCAGACAAGGCTACATACACCATGACCATCCGGAGAGAGACCACTAACACAAACGACTACATGAGAGACCACACTGACCACATATGGAGAAGACAGACTGACACCACACATGCCATAAGGACAGAAAACTGGCTACAACACCATGACAATCGGAGAGAGACGCACTTCAGACCAGCTACAACACCATGCCATGGAGAGAGCCGCTACACTGGCAACAATGACCATGGAGAGAGACCAGCACAGAACGCTACAACACCATGACCATGGAGAGAGAACAAGCTACAACTGGCTACAAACACACATGACCATGGAGAGAAGACCAGCTACATAACTCTACACCAATGTACCGGAAAGCTCTCTACACACCGATGACCATGTGAGAGGAAGACCAGCTTCAGACCAAGCAACTGGCTACAACGACCAAGACCATCGGAGAGAAACCACTAGACTGGTACAACATCCATGGGGCCAACTACAACACCATGACCATGGAGAGAGACCAGCTACCACAACTGGCACAACACCAGTGGCACAATCGGACATGAGAGCAGCTACAAACTGGCTACAACACCATGACATGGAGAAGAGACCAGCTAAATGGACAGCCATGACCATGGAAAGACACACGCTACAACTGGCTAAACACCGATGACCATGGAGAGAGACCCAGCTTCAGACAGTACAAACTGGCTTACAAACACCACTGACCATGGAGAGAGACCAGCTACAAACTGGCTACAACACCATGACCATGGTGAGAGACCAGCTACAAACTGGCTACAACACCATGAGACCATGGGAGAGACCAGCTACAAAGACGGCTTTACAAGACGACCATGACCCATGGAGTAGAGACCAGCTTCAAGCTGTAACACAGGGGGAGAGAGACCAGCTACAAACTGGCTACAACACCATGACCATGGAGAGAGACCAGCTGCAAACGGCTACAAACCATGAACCATGGAGAGAGACCACTACAAACGGCTACAACACCATGACCATGGAGAGAGAGCAGCTACAAACTGGCTACACACATGACCACGGAGAGAGACCAGCCCAAGACTGGCTACAACACTGACATGAGAGAGACCAGTAAAACTGGCTACAACACCATGACAATGGAGAGAGACCACTATCAGACACTGGGGCTAAAACAAACAACACCATGACATGGAGAGAGACAGCTACAAACTGGCTACAACACCATCGAACCATGGAGAGAGACCAGCTACATAACTGGCTACAACACTATGACCATGGAGAGAGACCAGCTACAAACTGGCTACAACACCATGACATGAGGAGAGACCAGCTCAGAACAGCTACAACCACCATGACCATGGAGAGAGACCAAGCTACAACTGGCTACAACACCATGAACATGGAGAGAGACAGCACAAACGCTACAACAACACAATGACAATGGAGAGAGACCAGCTTCAACAATACAACACCATGACCATGGAGAGAGACAGCTACAAACTGCTACAACACCATCGACAAATTGGAGAAGAACCAGCACAAACTGGCTACAACGACCAGACCATGGAGAGAGACCAGCTACAAACTGGCTTACAACACCATGACGCATGGAGAGAGACCAGCTTCAGACCCAAGCTACAACCATGACCATGGAGAGAGAAGGACCAGCTACAAACGGCTACAACACCATGAACCATGGAGAGAGAACCAGCTACAACTGCTAACAACACATGACCATGGAGAAGCCAGCTAGCAGACAGCTATGCATACACCATGACCATGGGAGAGACCAAACACACACTGGCACAACAACCTGCACACTGGAGAGAGAGCCAGCTACAAACTGGACAACACCATGACCATGGAGAGAGACCAGCTACAAACTGGCTACAACACCATGACCATGGAGAGAGACCAGCTACAGAACTGGCTACAGACATCCATGACAAATGGAGAGAGACCAGCTTCAAAGACCAGCTACCAGACACCCATGACCATGGAGAAGAACCAGCTACAAACTGGCATCACACCATGACCATGGAGAGAGACCAGCTACAAACTGGCTAAACACCATGACATGGAGAGAGACCAGCTACAACCTACAACCATGCATGGAGAGAGACAGCTACAAACGGCTACAACCATGACCATGGAGAGAGACCAGCTAACAAACTGCTACAACACCATGACCATCGGAGACGAGACCAGCTTAGACCAGCTCAAATGGCTACAACACCATGACCATGGAGAGAGACCAGCTACAAACTGGTACAACACCATGACATGGGAGAGACTCAACTACAACTGGCACAACACATGACCATGTGAGAGAGACCAGTCAGACTACAACGGCTACAACACCATGACCATGGAGAGAGACCAGCTACAAACTGGCTACATACACCATGACAATGGAGAGATGACCAGCTCAGACGGCTACAACACCATGACCTGGGAGAGAAGACCAGCTAGCAAACTGCTACAACACCATGACCATGGAAATGAGAGACAGCTAACAAACTGGGCTACAACACCATGACCAATGGAGAGAAGACCAGCTCCAGAACCAGTACACACCATGACCATGGAGAGAGACAGCAGCTTCAAACCTGGCTACAACACCATGACCATGGAGAGAGACCAGCTACAAACTGGCTACAAACACCATGACCATGGAGAGAGACCAGCTACAAACTGGCTACAACACCATGACAACTGGAGAAGGACCATTCAGCCAAGCCTACAACACCATGACCATGGAGAGAGACCAGCTACAAACTGCTACAACACCATTGACCATGAGAGAGAACCAGCTACAAACTGGCTACACACCATGCACATGGAGAGAGACAGCTTCAGACCAGCATCGAACACAACAATGACCATGGGAGAGAGACCAGCTACAAACTGGCTACAACACCAATGACATGGAGAGAGACCAGCTACAAACTGGCTACAACACCATGACCATGGAGAGAGACCAGCTACAACTGGCTACAACACCATGACCATGGAGAGAGACCAGCTTCAAAGACCGGCTACAACACCATGACCATGGAGAGAGACCAGCTACAAACTGGCTACAACACCATGACCATGGAGAGAGACCAGGCTACAAACTGGCGTACAACACCAATGCACCATGGAGAGAGACCAGCTACAAATGCTACAACACCATGACCATGGAGAGAGACCAGCTACAAACTGGCTACAACACCATGAACCATGGAGAGAGACCAGACAAACTGGCTACAACACCATGCCCATGGAGAGAGACCAGCTACAAACTGCAACAGCACCATGACCATGGAAGAGAGACACTAACAACTGGCTACAACACCATGACCAGAAGAGAGACCAGCTACAAAACTGGCTACACACACCCTGACATGGAGAGAGACCAGCTACAAACTGGCTAAACACCATGACCATGGGAGAGGACCAGCTTAGACCAGCTACAAACTGGCTACAACACCATGACCATGGAGAGAGACCAGCTACAAAACTGGCTACAACACATGACAATGGAGAGAGAGACCAGCTTCAGACCAGCTACAACAACATGACCATGGAGAGAGACCAGCTACAAACTGGCTACAACCCATGACCATGGAGAGAGACCAGCTAACAAACTGCTACAACACCATGACATGGAGAGAGACCACTCAACAATACAACACCATTGACCATGGAGAGAGACCAGCTACAACACTGCTAAACACCATGACCATGGAGAGAGACAGCTACAAAACTGGCTACAAACCATGACCATGGAGAAGAGACCAGCTACAACTGGCTCACAACACCATGACAAGAGAGAGACCAGCCTTCAGACCGGCTACAACACCATGACCATGGAGAAGACCAGCTACAAATGCTACAACACCTGACCATGGAGAGAGACCAGCTACAAACTGGCTACAACACCATGACCATGGAGGAGACCAGCTACAAACTGGCTAAACACCATGCCATGGAGAGAGACCAGCTACAAAACTGGCTACAACACCATGACCATGGGAGAGAGAACCAGCTACAAACTGGCTACAACACATGACCATGGAGAGAGACCAGCTACAAACTGGCTACAACACCATGACCATGGTGAGAGAACCACTACAAACTGGCTACAACACATGACCATGGGAGAGAGACCAGCTACAAACTGGCTACAACACCATGACCATAGAGAGACCAGCTACAAACGGCTACAACACCATGACAATGGAGAGAGACCAGCTTCAGGACCAGATACAACACCATGACCATGGAGAGACAGGACCAGCTACAAACTGCTACAACACCATGACCATGGAGAGACGACCAGTACAACTGGCTACAACACACATGACATGGAGAGACCCCCTTCCAGACCATACACAGCATGACCATGGAGAGAGACCAGCTACAAATGGCTACAACACCATGACCATGGAGATAGACCAGCTACAAACAGGCTACATACACATGACCATGGAGAGAGACCAGCTACAAATTGGCTACTAAACACCATGACCATGGAGAGAGACCAGAACTCAGCAGCTACAACCACCATGACCATGGAGAGCGAGACCAGCTACAAACTGCCTACAACACCATGACCATGGAGAGAGACCAGCTACAAACTTGGCTACAAACAACCAATGACCAGAAGTGGAGGAGAGACAGCTTCAGACCAGCTACAACACCTATGACACATGGAGAGAGACCAAGCTAAGCACAACTGACAACACATGGACCATGGAGAGAGACCAGCTACAAACTGGCTATCACACCTTGGGACCCGCCTTCTAATCTCCCACCCATGACCATGGAGAGGACAGCTACAAACTGGCTACATACACCATGACCAATGGAGAGAGACCACGCTACAAACTGGCTACAACACCATTGACCAATGGACGAGAGACCAGCTTCAGGACCAGCTACAACACCATTGACCATGGAGAGAGACCAGCTACAAACTGGCTACAACACCATGACCATGGAGAGAGACCAGCTTCAGACCAGCTACAACAACCTGGCTGAAGAGATAGACCTGTTAAAGACAAAGAGAGAGAGAGACTAGCTTCAGAAGAGATTTACTGCCTTAAAACAAACTGGGCCTGAAGGCTGGACGCTGTTTGTTTCAGTCTAGTTGGTATTACATCTCTTCTGAGGTCAAATCCTCATATGAGAGCAGATAACACTGCATTGAGAAAGAAGCAGATCTGATGATCATAAACAGCAAAGCAGACATTTCTCACTAAGTTGAAACAGAGGGTCTGGATTGGCCTGGCTGACAAAGACAGCGAGAGGACCTGGAAATGGGTGGACGTTACCCCACTGACCACAGCCTACTGGTCGGGAAAACAACCTGATAATGGCGGTGGGGATCGAGCAAACGGGGAGGAGGATTGTGCTGAGCACTCTCCTGAGTTGATTGATATGGAATGACTTTTCATGTGCCGCTCATCGTAACAGTGTTATATTAATGCATGTGTATGTAGCAGATGTGGTCCCTGAATTACGCTTGCAGGATGACTTTTTGATATGAGCAAGTAGATCATTAAGACATTTGATAAGAAGCTTCAAAGAAATATGCAGAAATGTAAAGACTGTTCCTTTCTATTTGTGTTCACAAACTTGTCACACCCTGATCTGTTTCACCTGTCTTGTGATTGTCTCCATCCCCACCAGGTGTCTCCCATTACTTCATGTACTATCCACCTCTTGTGTCTGCATCTGGGTCTTASCCTGAGCCATGATACAACTGGTGGTTAGGTGGGCGCCGACTTCTTGAAAGTCAGTTTTCTGTCTACCAGTGGTTATGTCTAACACAGCATCAGATAAAGATACAGCAATGTATTACTGTCAGCTCATGACATCCTGAGCCTGCGAAGGCCTTTTGTTCAAACTTAGCAAGTATTTGGAGAGATATTGTGCAAAATGTGAGAAATACCCAGTGGGGAACAGTCAGGGCCCTCTACACCCTCAGATAGAAAATCTGTATATATTTTTATATATTGTAATTTTGTTTTCATTGATTTAATAATTCTTGTCTTAATTGTAATGATCTTCCTATTGAATTTCTTCAGTTTGTGTTGGAAAAAGAAGGGTTATCATCCAAGAGAGAAAAACAGCCAATCAGAATTTGTCTTAGATTATTTCTACCAAGAGACTACCAATCTGGGCTCAACACTCATTGGCTAGGCCCTCAGGCTTTGAATAGAAGGCACCAGTCAATGCCATTGACATTGACTTCCATTAGAGCAGCATTTTGGAATGACAGTAGAATCAACCAATCACAAATTGTCTTGTAATATGTTGGACAATTGTATGATGCCTAAAGGCCATCTAGAGGGCCTAAGTATTCGTCACTAATTCAGAGCCAATAGCGAGCCTTATCTTGTTTTCTCACGCTTGAGCCTAGCTAGCTGGCTAGCTTTTTGTAGTGAGTGTATGTAACAATGGCRATGGCAACTGCAGAGAGAGTAATCGAGAACGATGTGGTGGCTAAATTGTTAGCATCGCCCTTTTCAAGACTAACTTTTAATGAAAAGTTCAATCTTGTACAGACCAGGAGACCAACTCCTGCACTGCCTGATTTGGCTCAAGGAGGAAAGAGTTTTCAAAGGCATTTTCAAGTTAATAATTATGAGCACTATCCGTGGATAACCAGATGTGAGCTGACAAAAAAGCTTTACTGTTAAAATTGCCTACTCTTCGGCACCGATAATAGCTCAACCTGGATAGCTGGTTTAAAAAATGTAGCCTGTTTGACAAAGTCAGCACWTTGACACCAACACTCAACTTCACACCTGTGAGCTACAGTGAGTTTAAAAACATTTGGGGAAACAAGAGTAAAGCTTCTTCTTAACGAGCAGCGGAGCAATGAGACACTTGCTCACAATGATGAAGTCAGGCACAACAGAGAGATTCTAAAGCGCCTTATTCATAAGGTTGTGTTTTTAGGCAAGCAAGATTTAGCATTCAGAGGACATGATGAGGGTAAAGAATCAGCTAACAMGGGAAACTACTTGGAAATACTGGATTTCTTGACTGAGTATGACAGCACGTTAAACTGCCATTTGGCTATGGCTACCGTGTTCACAGGCATTTCCAGCTAAATCCAAAAGGACCTGATACACGCGGTCGCGAATGTAATGACAGATGTCATGAAGGAAGAATTGAAGAAAACCCCCTTTGTAACCATCATGGTTGACGAGACGACAGACATCAGCAATGTGGCCCAAAAGTCTTATGTGTTGCGTTACACTACCGATGGTGGTGTGAAGGAAAGGTTTTTCAAATTTGAGAATGTAACTGAGGATAAACGGGCAGAAGCGGTTGCTGCCCGAATAATAMGCTTTTTGGAGGAGTGTGAATGCACGGCCAAAGTTGTGGCACAGTGTTACGATGGGGCCACAGTCATGGCCTCTGGTATAAACGGGGTACAAGCCAAGGAGAAAGAAAGGTCTGTTCATTCATTTCTATGCGCACACTCTTACTCTGGTGATGTCACAAGGTGCTGGTAAATTAAAAGAACGCAATATCTTGGTGGCCTAGCAGCGTTTTTCTCAAGATCTGTCAAACGAGCAAAACTACTGGATGAAATATGCCAGTGAAGACTACCCAGAGTGGCGCCAACACGACGGAACTTCGCTTAGTTAACACTGTGTATGAAAAAAATGCAGAACTCATTGAACTATTTGAATACATAGTGGACCATCATGATGACTCTGATGAAGACACCAATCACAGCGCAGATGGATGCACCTGACAAACTTTGAGTYCTGCTTCCGGCTATCCGCGTTCTACTCCATATTTGCATACTCTGACGTGCTGTTTGGAATATTGCAGAACAGGGAGTTTGACATGCAGTTCTGCTTGTCCAGGCTGACAACCTCTGCAACACCACAGAGAGGGAAATAGAAAATTCGATTCCATTTACGAGGACACTATGAGTGAGACCGGAGTTCCAAGGGGGAGCAGGACACATATGCAGGAGATGTTTGTAGACCCCACAAGGGGGAGCAGGACACTTATGCAAGGAGACGTTGTAGACCTCCACAAAGGGAGGAGAAGGACACATATGCAAGGAGACGTTTGTAGACCTCCCACAAGGGGAGCAGGACACATATGCAAGGAGATGTTTGTAGAACCTCCACAAGGGGGAGCAGGACACATATGCAAGGAGATGTTTGTAGACCTCCACAAGGGGAGCAGGACACATATGCAAGAGATGTTTTGTAGACCTCCACAAGGGGAGCAGGACACATATGCAAGGAGATGTTTGTAGACCTCCACAAGGCGGGAGCAGGACACATATGCAAGGGATAATTGTAGACCTCCACAAAGTCTGCGTTCATCCTTGGGAGCAATTTCCAAACGCCTGAAGGTACCACGTTCATCTGTATACAAAACAATAGTATGGCAAGTATAAACGCCATTGGGACCACGCGGCTGTCATACCGCTCAGGAAGGAGACGCGTTCTTCTCCTAGAGATGAATGTACTTTGGTTCGAAAAGTGCAAATCAATCCCAGAACAACAGCAAAGGACCTTTGTGAAGATGCTGGAGGAAACAGGTACAAAAGTATCTATATCCACAGTAAAATGAGTCCTTATATCGACATAACCTGAAAGGCCGCTCAGCAAGGAAGAAGCCACTGCTCCAAAACCACCATAAAAAACCAGACTACGGTTTGCAACTGCACATTGGGACAAAGATCGTACTTTTTGGAGAAATGTCCTCTGATCTGATGAAAACAAAATAGAACTGTTTAGCCATAATGACCATCGTTATGTTTGGAGGAAAAAGGGGAAGCTTGCAAGCCAGCAAGAACACCATCCCAACCATGAAACACGGGGGTGGCAACATCATGTTTGCTGCAGGAGGGGACTGGTGCACTTCACCAAAATAGATTGCATCATGAGGTAGGAAAATGATGTGGCATATATTGAAGCAACATCTCAAGACATCAGTCCTTCTTCATTATGTTCCCCTCCCCTTACCACCCCTCCCCTAATTTGAGTAAACAAATGTACAAAAATACTCCAGCTTATATACACTACACACTACATACATTTCATGGACAGTATATTTGACATTAGTTATCGTTTGTTTTTAGTCCAAGCCTTCAGCTACCCTTGAAATAAATCTTCATCATCTAAGCTTTAGCAAAATATCAATATCACATTTGCAGCAGCAAAACAGTGAGCGGACATCCCCTGTTTATTATGTAAGATATGACATTGTTTTAGCCAAGCTCCTGTTATTATTTTGGATGTCCGTAAAAAAACACTCCATGCAGGTTACTGTATATGCCCATCATACATAATTCCAGTGACACACGTATTTTGAAAGATGTTGTTCTCTATTTCATTTGATTACAAAACAAGTCCTTTGTAGGCTACCCTTACCCTATATAATGACAGCTGTTTCAACAGCCAATGCATCTGGTGTCTTCCTTATCCTTTATACTGGTCTAGTGCGTGAGCTTTGCATTATTCACAAAATCACATAGAGCCTACCTGCAGCGCTAATTCCATTCTGCTTTTATCCATCCCCATTTCCAAAGAGCCCTTTCATCCGATTACCAAAGACTCTTCAAAGGGGGAGACACCCTGGACCCAAACTGTTACAGACCTATATCCATCCTGCCCTGCCTATCTAAGTCTTCGAAAGCCAAGTCAACAAACAGATCACTGACCATCTCGAATCCCACCGTACCTTCTCCGCTGTGCAATCCGGTTTCCGAGCCGGTCATGGGTGCACCTCAGCCACGCTCAAGGTACTAAACGATATCATAACCGCCATCGATAAAAGACATTACTGTGCAGCCGTCTTCATCGACCTGGCCAAGGCTTCGACTCTGTCAATCACCATATTCTTATCGGGCAGACTCAGTAGCCTCGGTTTTTCTAATGACTGCCTTGCCTGGTTCACCAACTACTTTGCAACAGAGTTCAGTGTTCAAATCGGAGGGCATGTTGTCCGGTCCTCTGGCAGTCTCTATGGGGGTACCACAGGGTTCAATTCTCGGGCCGACTCTTTTCTCTGTATACATCAATGATGTTGCTCTTGCTGGGCGATTCCCTGATCCACCTCTACGCAGACGACACCATTCTATATACTTCCGGCCCTTCCTTGGACACTGTGCTATCTAACCTCCAAACGAGCTTCAATGCCATACAACACTCCTTCCGTGGCCTCCAACTGCTCTTAAACGCTAGTAAAACCAAATGCATGCTTTTCAACCTTCGCTGCCTGCACCCGCACGCCGACTAGCATCACCACCCTGGACGGTTCCGACCTAGAATATGTGGACACTATAAGTACCTAGGTGTCTGGCTAGACTGCAAACTCTCCTTCCAGACTCATATCAAACATCTCCAATCCAAAATCAAAGCAAGAATCGGCTTTCTATTCCGCAACAAAGCCTCCTTCACTCACGCCGCCAAACTTACCCTAGTAAAACTGACTATCCTACCGATCCTCGACTTCGGCGATGTCATCTACAAAATAGCTTCCAATACTCTACTCAGCAAACTGGATGCAGTTTATCACAGTGCCATTCGTTTTGTTACTAAAGCACCTTATACGACCCACCACTGCGACCTGTATGCCCTAGTCGGCTGGCCCTCGCTACATGTTCGTCGTCAGACCCACTGGCTCCAGGTCATCTACAAGGCTATGCTAGGTAAAGTGCCGCCTTATCTCAGTTCACTGGTCACGATGGCTACACCCACCCGCAACACGCGCTCCAGCAGGTGTATCTCACTGATCATCCCTAAAGCCAAAACCTCATTTGGACGCCTTTCCTTCCAGTTCTCTGCTGCCTGCGACTGGAACGAATTGCAAAAATCTCTGAAGTTGGAGACTTTTATCTCCCTCAACAACTTTAAAAATCTGCTATCCGAGCAGCTAACCGATCGCGCAGCTGTACATAGTCCATCTGTAAACTACCTACCAATTTACCTACCTCACCCCCCATACTGCTTTTATTTATTTACTTTTCTGCTCTTTTGCACACCAGTATCTCTTCTTGCACATGATCACTGATGATTTATCACTCCAGTGTTAATCTCTAAATTGTAATTATTCGATGTATTGCCTACCTCATGCCTTTTGCACACATTGTATATAGATTCTTTTTTTTTTCTACCATGTTATTGACTTGTTTATTGTTTACTCCATGTGTAACTCTGTGTTGTCTGTTCACACTGCTATGCTTTATCTTGGCCAGGTCGCAGTTGCAAATGAGAACTGTTTCTCAACTAGCCTACCTGGTTAAATAAAGGTGAAATAAAAAAATAAAACTCGCTCCTCCATACATAAACTATTAGACATTTTCAGTATAACGCCATATCAACAGTAGGCCTAGGTTATATCTGGGTTATTTAGAACGTGCCTCACACATACAATACAATTTATGGGAGCCTATCATTTTTTAATTTGAGAAGAAATTTGATGCGTAAAGGCCTATACTTGTTGAAGCCAATTACAACAATCTTGACTGTCAACAATTTTTTTACTATTGCTATGACTCGTTACTGTAGCCTATGTTATTTCATAAACTGTAGTATCAATCCACAATGGACTACGACAAGAATATCCTGTGGCCCAGCTGAATTGGAGTTGATGACAACGCAAAGACCATCAATAACCTACAGAACATGAAACAAACAGTATTAAGCCATGGAACGCCTTGATTGGCCAGTGGGTGGCCAAGCCCTCGTTACAGCTATTGTACACCTTGTTCATTCATCCAAATCCAACCCGTTTGAGCCACCGGCAGCTATTGCTATTATTGTTGCATCCCCGGTTAAAGGAAGCGGGTTCTTTTTAGTTATTGTAAAGAGAAACTCCACAATCATTAACATCAAGAATAGGTTAATTTCCAACATGACCACGGATACAACAAAGCCGGTTCCAATCTGAGTCCATCTGCACCAGCTCAAAAGGAACACAATTGAATACCTTGGCCAACAACCAATGAGGGCCTGCCAATAAAACTATGCGCATCCAATCAGATACATATTTCCCATATCACGCATTGAACACATGCATAACACTTTAACCAGGTGTGCATAATAACATGCTGTTTATCTCTCAAACACTACAACTCCTCCCCTGTAATGTCAACTATTTTTGAGAACCTTATTTTAGATTTGACATTGTCTTTTTTGTTATACAGCTCCTGATTACATAACCCATTTACAGYGTTTTAACATTTCCTTTTACAGGTAACAGGATTCTTCAAAACAAGTTGTTACACATTTCTTAGTTCACATCTCTGAGGCACAGTGATCGCATTGTCCATATCAACGTCATCAACATCATATTCCCAAGATCCTCCTACATAAAGAGAACCATCTCCCTCTGCAAGGGCATCACCTTGTCTCCTTGGCTTGATGTTCAACATCTGATTCACATGTCTTTTCACAGAGTTAACCTCAACATTAACCATGTATGTGACAGGACCCAAAACCTTAGTTTTCACACCATTCAACCACTTTTCTCCTCCCCTGTAATTCTTTACCAAGACCTCTTGATCAACAGAGAAGGATCTGACCTTCTGTGGTTTGTCACTGTTGACTTGTGACCCCTCAACAGTTTTAGCTGAAGTAGTACTCTGCATGTGTACAATTTCTGGCCATCTAGCATAAGCATCCATAACAACCAAAAACATTTGCTTTTGGTCTTCTGCAAAGGCTAAGTGTAGTCTCTCCCATGGACCTGATGCCCATTTCCATGTATGTACTGGCACTTTTGCAGGCCTGCTACACTGCTGCTTACATATGTCACAAAGACTTACTTCAGTGATTTTCATGAAGTGTAGGCCACCAGAGAAGACGTCTAGCTCAGGTTTTCATCTTATCTATACCCCAATGACTCTCATGTAGTTCTGCCAATAGTCTGCTTTGCAGGCTTTGTGGAATCACCACCCTGTAACCCCAAAGAATACAGTCATCCTCAATGGTAAATTATTTATTTTGACATAAGGTTTAAAGACTTTGTCTGGTACATGGTTTGGCCATCCTGACATTACATACTGCTTAACCATTTTCAATACTGGGTCTTTATCAGTTTCGAGTGCTATATCCTTAGCAGTGACTGGCAAGTCATCTATAAATGACACTCTATACACTGGATTTGGTGTAGGACCCCTACAATCACTCAGTGGGAGTCTGGACAACGCATCTGCATTGCCATGCTCCTCTGACAGTTTGTACAATATCTCAAATATGTGAGCTGCAACAATCAAAGACCATCTCTGCACTCTAGCTGCTGCATGTGTTGGGACACCTGTCTTAGGACCAGGAATCGTAAGAAGAGGAAAGGTACATTNAGAACACCATCCCAACCATGAAGCACGGGGGTGGCAACATCATGTTTGCTGCAGGAGGGACTGGTGCACTTCACAAAATAGATTGCATCATGAGGTAGGAAAATKATGTGGATATATTGAAGCAACATCTCAAGACATCAGTCCTTCTTCATTATGTTCCCCTCCCCTACCACCCCTCCCCTAATTTGAGTAAACAAATGTACAAAAATACTCCAGCTTATATACACTACACACTACATACATTTCATGGACAGTATATTTGACATTAGTTATCGTTTGTTTTTAGTCCAAGCCTTCAGCTACCCTTGAAATAAATCTTCATCATCTAAGCTTTAGCAAAATATCAATATCACATTTTGCAGCAGCAAAACAGTGAGCGGACATCCCCTGTTTATCTATGTAAGATATGACATTGTTTTAGCCAGCTCCTGTTATTATTTTGGATGTCCGTAAAAAACACTCCATGCAGGTTACTGTATATGCCCATCATACATAATTCCAGTGACACACGTATTTYGAAAGATGTTGTTCTCTATTTCATTTGATTACAAAACAAGTCCTTTGTAGGCTACCCTTACCCTACTATAATGACAGCTGTTTCAACAGCAATGCATCTGGTGTCTTCCTTATCCTTATACTGGTCTAGTCGTKAGGCTTTGGCATTATTCACAAATCACATAGGCCTACCTGCAGCGCTATTCCATTCTGCTTTTATCCATCCCCATTTCCAAAGAGCGCCTTTCATCCGATTACCAAAGACTCACTCCTCCATACATAAACTATTAGACATTTTCAGTATAACGCCATATCAACAGTAGGCCTAGGTTATATCTGGGTTATTTAGAACGTGCCTCACACATACAATACAATTTATGGGAGCCTATCATTTTTTAATTTGAGAAGAAATTTGATGCTTTAGCAGTGGACTGGCAGTGATCTCTATACTGACGCACACTATAGCACTGGAATTTGTGGTGAGGGACCCTACAATCGACTGATGCAGTGGGGTAGTCTGGAACAAGACGCATTGGCATTGTGCTCCTCGACGTTGTCCAATATCTCAAATATGTGAAGC
>NC_036859.1:26420505-26428377 GCF_002910315.2 Salvelinus sp. IW2-2015
TGCAACAATCAAAGACCATCTCTGCACTCTAGCTGCTGCATGTGTTGGGACACCTGTCTTAGGACCAGGAATCKTAAGAAGAGGAAAGGTACATTTCCTACCATACAGATACTCATGAAATTTCATAACTCCAAAAACCAGTCCTAGTGCYTCTTTTTCTATTTGAGAATAGTTCCTTTCTGTTTTAGTAAGCAAATGCTATCGGTTTCTCAGAACTATTCTTAATTTAGTGAGAAATCCCTGCACCTACACCTACCGGGGAAGCATCACAGGCTGTAGCTCCRGGTTGTAGTGAACTAACACCTGGCTAGAAGGTAGATGTCTCTTAGCTTCCTCCAAAGCACTTTGGCTTTTCTGTGACCATTCCCACTTGACATCTTTCTGCAGTAGAGCAGTCAAAGGCATGACTATGGTAGACAGATTTGGAATGAATTTGCCATAATAGTTAAGTAACGAAGGAAAAGACCTGAGCTCAGTGGTGTTTGTGGGAATAGGAGCCTTCTCAATAGCTACAGTTTTCTGTTTCATGGGGTGTATCACCTCTGTATCTATCACATGACCTAGATTTACCTGTCGTTCTGCCCCTGAACAAGGCAGTTAACCCACCGTTCCTAGGCCGTCATTGAAAATAAGAATTTGTTCTTAACTGACTTGCCTAGTTAAATAAAGGTAAAAAAAATACATTAAAAAAAGATAGGCTACTCTGTTCTGGAAGAAAAAACATTTCTCTATTTTAACCTTCAGATTGCAGACTTTCAGTCTTTTTATCACTTCTTCCATATTTCTCATGTGCTCTTCTGTGTCACGCCCTGTGATTAGTATATCATCAAGATATCAGATTACCCCATCTATACCTTAGCTGGCGCAAAGGCAACACCATAAGGAAGCCTGTTGACCTTAAACAAGCCCTTATGAGTATTCATGGTGAGATAGTGTTTAGACCTCTCCTCTAGTTGTTCTGGCTGGTATGCCTCTGACAAACCCAGCCTTGTGAACTTCTCACCCATTGTCAGCTTTGTGAACAAGTCCTGCGTTTTTGGTAATGGATACTGATCTACTTCCAGCCACCGATTGAAAATTACCTTGTAATCTCCACACATTCTTACATTATTATCTGTTTTTGGTATACACACCATTGGAGCAGCCCATTGACTGTAGTTAACTGGAGTAAGGACCCMTTCTGACTCCAACGTAACTAGCTGTTATTCAACAGCTTCTCTAAGTGCATATGGCACTGGGYGAGGCTTGCAGAACTTACGTTCAGCCCCCTTAGTTACATATATCTTGGATGTGATACCTTTTAGCATTCCCAGCTCTGGCTGAAACACAGAGGAATATTTTTCACACAAACCCTCTGTATACACATGACCAGTGTAGCTTCAACTGACTGATCCAGTCTCTACCCAGCAGGGCAGGACCATTTCCTTTGACCACCAGCAAGTCTAAAATTGTAGTGCTCCCATTACACTTGACCTTGACTGAGATTTTCCTTCTTAGAACTAGTAATGGTTTACTGTATGTTTCTAACACAGCTTGCAGGGCTCAATTTAGCCTTTTGAACCTTTGGTTGTACAGCCACTCTGACATCACAGAAACTGCTGCACCTGTATCAACTTCCATTTTGAGTCTCACATCCTCTACCCTTACATACACATAGTACGGTTTAGTAATGTCTTTACCTGTATCTAAATGTAAAACACTTCATCTAACTCTTACATACACATAGTACGCGTTTAGTAATGTCTTTTACCTGTATCTAATGTAAACATTCATCTACTCTTACATACACATAGTACGGTTTAGTAATGTCTTTACCTGTATCTAATGTAAACTGTTCATCTACCCTTACATACACATAGTACGGTAAGTAATGTTCTTTACCTGTATCTAATGTAAACGTTCATCTACTCTACATACACATAGTACGGTTTAGTAATGTCTTTACCTGTATCTAATGTAAACGTTCATCTACCCTTAATACACATATTACGGTTTAGTAATGTCTTTACCTGTATCTAATGTAAACAGTTCATCTACTCTTACATACACATAGTACGGTTTAGTAATGTCTTTACCTGTATCTAATGTAACATGTTCATCTACCTTACATACACATAGTACGGTTAGTAATGTCTTTACCTGTATCTAATGTAAACAGTTCATACTACCTTATACACAAGTATAGGTTTAGTAATGTCTTTACCTGTATCTAATGTAAACAGTTATCTACTTATATACACATAGTAGGTTTAGTAATGTCTTTACCTGTATCTAATGTAAACAGTTCATTTACCTTTATATCACATAGTACGGTTTAGTAATGTCTTTACCTGTATCTAATGTAAACAGTTATCTACCCTTAATCACACATAGTAGTTTTAGTAATGTCTTTACCTGTATCTAATGTAAAAGTTCATCTACTTATATAACACATAGTAGGTTTAGTAATGTCTTTACCTGTATCTAATGTAAACAGTTCATCTTACCCTTATATACACATAGTATGGTTTAGTAATGTCTTTACCTGTATCTAATGTAAACAGTTCATCTACCCTTATATACACATAGTATGGTTTAGTAATGTCTTTACCTGTATCTAATGTAAACAGTTCATCTACCCTTATATACAATAGTATGGTTTAGTAATGTCTTTACCTGTATCTAATGTAAACAGTTCATCTACCTTACATACACATATACGGTTTAGTAATGTCTTTACCTGTATCTAATGTAAACAGTTAATCTACTCTTACATACACATAGTACGGTTTAGTAATTCTTACCTGTATCTAATGTAAACAGTTCATCTACACTATATACACATTGTACGGTTAGTAATGTCTTTACCTGTATCTAATGTAAACAGTTCATCTACCCTTACATACACATAGTACGGTTTGTAATGTCTTTACCTGTATCTAATGTAAACAGTTAATCTAACCCTTACATACACATAGTACGGTTTAGTAATGTCTTTACCTGTATCTAATGTAAACAGTTAATCTACCCTTATATACACATAGTACGGTATAGTAATGTCTTTACCTGTATCTAATGTAAACAGTTCAGTTCCTTTTACGTTACCCAACTCATAGTCACTGGTGAAAATGGCTGATGTCTCACTCTCATTTGAGATGTTATGCTCATCACTCTGGCGCTTGAGTGCGATACAATGCTCATCTCTGTTGCAATGACGTTCTTGTCCTCTCTCTCGCTGGTGTGCGTTGCTCTAGTGCTGATCATCGTTGCTCCTCTCGACTTCCTGTAGTCGCAGTAAGGAGGCCTCTCCCTCAGTAGCATCCAGGTGCTTATTCCATTTCGCTTGCTTCATGTCATTGTTTCCCACCTGACGCGAGCGGCATGCCCTGGCTATGTGTCCTTTCTTCTTGCACTCCCGACACTCAAAATGTTTGTAGCGGCCCTCATCTGGCTTGTGCTCTTTTACCGCACAATGGTAACGTGGTTTACCTGTTGCCTCCATTTTCTTGGAAACACTTTTCCTCTCAACTACATTTGCTTTAAAAGTATTTTGTGGAAACTGCTGTGTATTTTACTTTGTAACTTCTAAAGAAAATCCCATATCCACAGCCAGTGCTAATGTAAGTATTTTGTGTGAGCTACGTTCAGTAAACGGACTCTCAGCTCTGCACTTTTAACACCACACACATATCACGTACTGACAGACTGAATTTACTTAAACTAGCCAAGTAACGTTACTCACTAATCGACTCTCCCTCGAGTTGACTGACTCCTTACATGAAACTAGCATCTTTCAGCAATACAATTTGTCCTCGGTATGTAGTGACTTTTCAATGTTTTTTCACTTGGTTTCTGTGGCGGACATAAGTCCATTAACAAATTGTGAGTTTTTTTTCCCAACAATCGTCAGAAAAATGGCTTTCGACATATCATCCTCGTACTTGAGCCCATTAGCTTCAACATTTTGTAACAACCTTTCCAAATAGGCTTAAAAACCTTCTTCACTTTCCTCGAAGTGAAAATCCTCAGCCTTGCCGAATGCCATCTTCGGTGCTAGCTTTTCTACACAGACTATCTCCATGGAGCTAGCACTTTCTTGCTCGCTCTGTTCCCCTTYGGACAAAAACTCTGGTACCTAGTGGCCAATCTGTTGCATCCCCGGTTAAAGGAAGCAGGTTCTTTTAAGTTATTGTAAAGAGAAACTCGACAGTATAAACCATTAACATCACRAAGAGGTTTTTTCTGACATGACAGTCGATACATCTGCACGCGCTCAAAAGGAACACAATTGAATACCTTGGCCAACAACCAATTAAGGCCTGCCAATAAAACTATGCGCATCCAATCAGATACATATTTCCCATATCACACATTGAACACATGCATACCATTTTAACCAGGTGTGTATAATAACAACAAAAAAACAGGTGTGTATAAAAACAAATGTTGTTTATCTCTCAAACACTACAATCATAATAACGGTTGTGAAAATAGAACAAATATTCCTGACACACCCCCGGACCTATAGCATTTTATTAGTTATACACCTCTACAGTTTTACAGTAGGTAGGCCTAGTACCTCTCGGTAAATCTTCAGTATTAGAGTGAAGTGATACAGTATTTACGGGTCTGCTGCTCACATTTATAAAAATGCTCCACGGACGTTGAAAAGACTTTCCAAAGAGACAAATGCAAAGATGCAAGTGTCATTTCCTGCAGGTCTGCTAGTCACCTTACTTCACCTCACTCACACAAACCACAGCTACCTATTAGTGGCAGACTTTCTGGGGAATTGCATTCACCAGTCAATCATACAAATTGTTTTGCATTGTATTCCTGGAATGGTAGCTTCCTGTCCATTGGTGGTTACAGTCACATATTGTAAGGACCGACGCTTGAGTAGAGAAGCAGGTACGGGGAGTCAACATTTAATAAGGAACAGACATGGAACAAGACAGGAACAGCGACAGCACACGGGTAACACAACGACATACGACAAATAATCCTGAAGCAGTGAACAGAGCTTGGGAAAAGACAGATATAGGGGAGGTAATGACACAGGTGATCGAATCCAGGTGAGTCCAATAATTCCTGATGCGCGTGACRTGGGAAGGCAGGTGTGCGTTATGATGGTGACAGGAGTCAGTAATGCTGGGGAGCCTGGCGCCTTCGAGTGCCAGGGAAGGAGCAGGCGTGACACATACTGTATATAACATTTCGGACTCACTGCACAGTCATCACAGCTTTCTTACAACATACACCAACAAACATTACTAAAACATCTGGTAGCAGTAACTGAGACAGAAGATGTCTGAGAATATCTATGCCAGTATTGACAGCATTTTAGATGGTGACTCTTGTAACAGAGGACCAGCAAACAGAGATGATGATATCAATGAAGATTACTGTCATCTCCCAAAACTCAAGAGACAAGACTGAAGAGGATGTCACCTCTAATGGCAGAACAGGCGCTAACCCATCAGGCTCCGATAGCTCAGGTAGGCAACCCTCCAGAGATGCTGCAGTGTGTTGGGGGTTGCTGTGTGTTCTCCTACTGGCTGGGATCGTAATCCTAGGTTTCTACCACAATGTGTATCTCTCCTCCTTGGTCTGTGTCTGRCCTTTACCCTCCCCAGCAATCCAACAGTACTTAGGAAAAGAAGATTAACTCTGCCCTCCACACAACCACAACAGAGGAAAAACGATTTTGTTCAAAGTTGAAATCGTTAAAAAGAGTGCAATATCAAGTCTAGCATCATTTAAAAAAGAGATAAAAGACATGGACATGGACATGGACATCCAAGAAAAGAATGTGTACACTCACACACACTCACACACACACACAGACTTTACAGGTCTGTAATGTGAACTATTGGATGAGTCAGAGGCACCATATTGATCCACTATGTAGTCCTTTGTTATCAAGATGTTTAGTGCTATATGTTCTGCATGTACAGTATGTGGCTCTAGATAGACAATACTTCATTATTTACATGGACATCCATTGTTAAGCATCTTATCTGTGCCCCCAGAATGTCAAGACAACAACAAAGGTTGTGTGTAATAATGAGTAGAGGTTTATCTACTGTGTTGGACATGTGTGGGTAATGGCTGATGAAGTGTGTGTGAGTGTCTATTAGAGAGGTCAGATGCTGTATCCTTTTCTTTATTCAATCTACATTTCCTATTTCCATTGAACACATACAGTATCTCTCCGCAGAACAATTTCACCAAGATGTACAGGCTTCAATGTAAAATGATATAGTGGAACACATATTTTCACCAGATGTTACATTTGACCCCTTGAAAATGGCCATCTAGGATGACATCCACCCTAGCATTGTTTGATCAAACCGGGATGCAACAGCCTGTAACAAGCAAGAGCAAATCCAATCACCTTTTCCAGGTTGGCCGGTCTACTAATAGTAAACACTTCAATATCAAAGCCTACTGTATGTTTCCTCTATCCTCTCTTTCTATTACGACTGTTAGATCATTTAATATGATATTTAATCTTCTCCGCCCACTGCACTCCAGCATGGCATCGCCTCTGACCTCAGAGTGGAGGCAAATAGAAAAGGAATCATCACCTGTCAACTTGGTGATAATGGAATTCTCTAGTCTCTGCATCCATTTCCTCAGGTCCCACACTGTTTATATTTAGTACATACGTTATGGTCTGAGCACAGACGTATGTTGTTGGAATGTATTATGGATGTTAGAGTCAAGGTAAACAGGGTGTGATGAGGAGGAGTGGAGTGTTTGGTTCCCTCTCTATATTCATCCCTCTATCCCTCTCTATATTCATCCCTCTATCTCTCTCTCTATCCCTCTCTCTATCCCTCTCTCTATCCTTCTCTCTATCCTTCTCTCTATCCCTCTCTCTATCCTTCTCTCTATCCCTCTCTCTATCCTTCTCTCTCTCTATCTCTCTCTCTATCTCTCTCTCTATCCTTCTCTATATCCCTCTCTATATTCATCCCTCTATCTCTCTCTCTATCCCTCTCTCTATCCCTCTCTCTATCCCTCTCTCTATCCCTCTCTCTATCCTTCTCTCTATCCCTCTCTATATTCATCCCTCTATCTCTCTCTATATCCCTCTCTCTATCCCTCTTTATATCTCTCTCTCTATCCCTCTTTATATTCCTCTCTCTTTCCCTCGCTCTATCCCTCCCTCTATCCCTATCTCTGTCTGTTTCCCTCTATTTTTCCAAACATTTTCTGTCTGTTTCTCTTTTCTTCTTTGTCATCTCCATCCCTTCCCCATATCTCCATCCCTTCCCCATTGGTTCACTTTACCAGACAAATTACATTTGAATAAGTTTAATTGACAAAGAATGTGTACCACTGTTGCCAAATAAATATAATATAACAATTCGCCATCACTGTTTCTCTCTCCATCCCTCTTTCTTTCCCTCTTCATCTTCATCCCTTTTTTCTCACTACTACTCCACCATAGCGCTTTCTCTTCAATTGAACACTTAGCCTGTTAATCATGACACCAGGGGGTTGCATCAGACTACGCTCCCCTATCAACAGAGACACATTCATAGCTTCATTTTCTATCAAGATGAAGAAATAGAACACACACAAATCCATTTGCTTTGGTACTCATCCCTAATAGCTTTGCTTCTTTGCCCTTCATATTGGAGATTGATCTCCTGTTTCCCTTGTCCCTGATTGTAAAGTGTGGCAGTGTCATTATGGGAGCTGTGTTTTTATGGGCGGGAAGCAGAGAGGCAAAGAGGAGATGGAGAGGCTGTGGATTCACTGAGCACTTAATGTTGGTGTTAATGACCTGGTGTAGAGAGTTGCTAGCGTAGCACGACGCAGGAGGAAGAGAAGGGGGGAGAGAGGGGAAAAAAGAGGATGAGAGAGGGAAGGAAGGAAGGA
>NC_036859.1:26428457-26440461 GCF_002910315.2 Salvelinus sp. IW2-2015
GAAGGAAGGAAGGAAGGAAGGAAGGAAGGAAGGAAGGAAGGAAGGAAGGAAGGAAGGAAGGAAGGAAGGAAGGAAGGAAGGAAGATAGAGACAGAGACAGAGACAGAGATATATAGTGCATTCGGGAAAGTATTCAGACCCCTTCCCCTTTTACACATTTTGTTACATTATTCTGAAATTGATATAAAACAATCCACATCAATCTACACACAATAACCCATAAAGACTAAATGAAAACAGGTATGAGACTCGAAATTGAGCTCATGTGCATCCTGTTTCCATTGATCATCCTTGAGATGATCGGTGAAGGGCCTTGGTCAGGGAGGTGACCAAGAACCTGATGGTCACTCTGACAGAGCTCCAGAGTTCCTCTGTGGAGATGGGAGAACCTTCCAGAAGGACAACCATCTCTGCAGCACTCCACCAATCAGGCCTTTATGGTAGAGTGGCCAGATGGAAGCCACTCTTCAGTAAAAGGAACATGACAGCCAGCTTGGAGTTTCCCAACAGGCACCTAAAGGACTCTCAGACCACGAGAAACAAGACTCTCTGGTCTGATAAAACCAAGATTGAACTCTTTGGCCTGAAAGCCAATCGTCACGCCTGGAGGAAACCTGGCACCATCCCTACAGTGAAGCATGATGGTGGCAGCATCATGCTGCCAGGATGATTTGCAGCGGCAGGGACTGGGAGACTAGTCAGGATCGAGGGAAAGATGAATGGAGCAAAGTACAGATAGATCCTTGATGAAAAACTGCTCCAGAGCGCTCTGGGGCGAAGGTTCACCTTCCAACAAGACAACGCAGTAGTCTCTGAATGTCCTTGAGTGCCCCAGCCAGAGCCCGAAATTGAACCCGATCGAACATTTCTGGAGACCCGAAAATAGTTGTGCAGCGACGCTCCCCATCCATCCTGACAGAGCTTGAGAGGATCTGCAGAGGAGAATAGGAGAAACTCCCCAAGTGCCAAGCTTGTAGTGTCATACCCAAGAAGACTCAAGCCTGCAATCACTGCCAAAGGTGCTTCAACAAAGTACTGAGTAAAGGGTCTGAAAACTTATGTAAATGTAATATTTAAGTTTTATATTTTTTATAAATTTGCAAAAATTTATAAAAATCAGTTTTTGCTTTGTCATTATGCGGTATTGTGTGTAGATTAATAAGGGGAAATAACGATTTAATCAATTTAGAATAAGGCTGTAGCCGTAACAAAATGTGGAAAAATGGAAGGGTTCTGAGAGAGACAGATGCTACAGAGAGAGAACAAGACAGACAGGCTGAGACAGAGAGAGAGATAGAGAGAGACGAGAGAGAGAGAAGAGAGAGAGAGAGAGAGAGAGAGACGGAGAGAGAGAGAGAGCCTCTGTCTCTATCTGTTGAATATATTCAGCCGAGCATTCCTCTGCCCACGACTGCAGTGCTGCCATCAGGCCATCAATACAACACCCTCATAAAGACCATTCATCACATCGATATCCTGCCGTTACCTTCAAACGCTGATAAAACAGTACGGAAACCTCAGACAGGAAAGAGAGGGAGCGTCTGTTCTCAGAGAGAACCAGAGCAAACAGAGAGAGAGAGGGGATGTGGGGAGAGGGAGAGAGAAGGGAGGAGGGAGAGAGAGTGGAGGGGGGAGAGGGAGGGAGAGGGGAATGGAAGAGTGCGGTATGTACAGGATACACATGGTTTACAGATGTAGGATCCTATCTTAATCACTCTTTTATTGCTGCAAATCAGGAAATGCAATCTTGTAGTATATTTGAGTTTTTAAAAGTTTGTAATGTCCACTTTGAAATTTCAGACTTGATTTGCCCTTACAAAAAATGTATCAACCCCTACAAAAATGTCCATTAATTATAATCCACTTATTAATTCACATTACCTGTTGCTGCAGGATAATTTTCGTGCTGTAGCAAACTGGCTAAAAATAAGATCCTACATCTTGACATCGTTGAACAAAATGCCTACTTGCAGGTTCCTCCTCAACAATGCAACAACAATAATAAATAATAAAAGATAAGAATACGAACATGAAGTAAATGTCTCAGTAGAGTACACTCTTAGAAACAAGGTTCTACCTAGAACCCAAAAGTGTTCTTCAGCTGTCCCCATAAGAGAACCCTTGAAGAACCATTTTTGGTCCCAAGTAGAACCCTTTAGGTTCAAGATAGAACCATTTTGGGTTACATGTAGAACCCGTTCCACAGAKAGTTCTACATGGAACCCAAAAGGGTTCTACCTAGAACCCAAAATGGATCTACTTGGAAGCAAAAATGTTCTCCTATGGGGACAGCCGAAGAACCCTTTTGGAACCCTTTATTTAACCAGGTAGGCCAGTTGAGAACAAGTTCTCATTTACAACTGCAACCTGGCCAAGATAAAGCAAAGTGCGACAAAAACAACACAGAGTTACACATAAACAAACGTACAGTCAACAACACAATAGAAAAATATATGTACTGTGTGTGCAAATGTAGAAGAGTAGGGGGGTAAAGCAATAAATAGGCCATAGAGGCGAAATAATTACAATTTAGCATTGACACTGGAGTGATAGATGTGCAGATGATGATGTGCAAGTAGAGATACTGGGGTGCAAAAGAGCAAGAGGATAAGTAACAAAATGGGGATGAGGTAGTTGGGTTTGCTATTTACAGATTGGCTGTGTACAGGTACAGTGATCGGTAAACTGCTCTGACAGCTGATGCTTAAAATTAGAGAGGGAGATATAAGACTCCAGCTTCAGTGATTTTTGCAATTCGCTCCAGTCATTGGCACGGGGTGTTGACTTTGGCCAAAGGGGGTGTTGACTTTGGGGATGACCAGTGAAATATACCTGCTGGAGCGCGTGCTACGGGTGGGTGTTGCTATGGTGACCAGTGAGCTGAGATAAGGCGGGGCTTTACCTAGCATAGACTTATAGATGACCTGGAGCCAGTGGGTTTGGTGACAGATATGAAGTGAGGGCCAGCCAACGAGAGCATAGAAGAGTGTCGAATAGAGTCATAAGGCTGAACCACTGACTGAAGAGAGATAATGATTCTAATGAGTCAGACTTATCCTTTGAGGAGAAGGAGGAGGAGGACAGTATTACAGTAACACTCGATAGATAATGCACCGCTATGGCGTTCCCCATGAGACTTCAATGGCGTTGTTGAGTTTATTTAAAACCCAATTGGCTTCAATGAAGGTGCTGTGTTTATGTTTGTCCCCCATTGGATTCAATGAAGGTGTTGCATTTATATTGGTCCCCCATTGGAATCAGGGATGGTTCTACTTCATATTCATTCCCCCGTTGGATTCAGTGAATGTGGGTGCTAAGTTATTTTATGTCCCCCATTGGATCCAGTGATGGTGTTACGTTTATATTTGTCACCCATTGGAATCAGGGATGGTTCTACTTCATATTCATTCCCCCGTTGGATTCAGTGAAGGTGTTGCATTTATATTGGTCCCCCATTGGATTCAGTAATGGTGGGTGCTAAGTTATTTTATGTCCCCCATTGGATCCAGTAATGGTGTTACGTTTATATTTGTCACCCATTGGATTTAGGGATGGTTCTGCTTCATATTCAGTCCTCCTTTGGATTCAGTGACAGTGTTGTTTATTTCAATCCCAAATATAATTCAGGCACGGTGTTGTATCATATCTGTTCCCACATGGGATTCCTGTCTCCCTCGTGTGGTTGTGACCACCTTCCCCCAGGGACTTGAATCTAATCTCATTTATGCAGGGTAAAAACGTGTGGGTGGATGAGAGAGAGAGAGAGAGAGAGAGAGAGAGAGAGAGAGAGAGGAGAGAAATAGCGGGAGAAAGATAAAGGGAGAGAAGAGAGAGATAGAGAGGAGAAGGAGAGGAGAGAGAGAGAGAGAGAGATGAGAGAGAGAGAGAGAGAGAAGAGAGAGAGAGAGAGAGAGAGAGAGAGAGGAGAGAGAAGAGAGAGAGAGAGAGAGAGAGAGAGAGAGAGAGAGAGAGAGAGGAGAGAGAGAGAGAGAGAGAGAGAGAGAGAGAGAGAGAAAAGAGAAAAAAAAAAGGCCACCGTGAGGAGAGAGCCTTCCCACAGCGCTGGAGGAGGTAAAGGCCACCGTGAGGAGAGAGCCTTACCAAGCGCTGGAGGAGGTAAAGGCCACCGTGAGGAGAGGCCTTACCACAGCGCTGGAGGAGGTAAAGGCCACCGTGAGGAGAGAGCCTTACCACAGGCGCTGGAGGAGGTAAAGGGCCACCGTGAGGAGAGAGCCTTACCACAGCGCTGGAGGAGGTAGAGAGCCTTACCACAGCTCTGGAGGAGGTAAAGGCCACCATGAGGAGAGAGCCTTACCACAGCTCTGGAGGAGGTAAAGGCCACCATGAGGAGAGAGCCTTACCACAGCTCTGGAGGAGGTAAAGGCCACCATGAGAGAGCTAGTGCAGGTAAAGGAGGAGATGTCAAAGGAGTTGTCTGTCATCAAGAGGGTTCTGCTGCATAGAAAACAGGCTGTAGAGACACCTAGAGAGAAGCTGCAGCCCCTCACCACCCCACAGGCCCCACCCACCACCAGAGCATCACCACCTCCATCGGCGCAGTCAGACGTGACCGTGCCCAGCCTACTACCCCACACCAGACCACCACCTCTAGCAGATCAGAGAGGCAGCCCCTGGCCCAGACCTGGCCCCCCTCCAAAAAACGCCAATAGCRATTAATCTGCCGATTTTTATATATATATTTGTAATTATGACAGTTCTCACAAATAAGACACCTTGCTTTCCCTGGTGCCAATTCAATGTAATAGTCCCACACTGGTGCTCTGCTTTTCTCTGCCATCTGTAAAATGTATATAATCGTACACACACAGCTCTCTGARGTGACAGGGATACTGAAGAGTCTGTTTAGGAGACACAAATACTCTCAACTGTTTGAATAATAAAAAACTAGAGTTTAAGTTACCTGTGATGAATGTTGAAAACAAAAACTGTCATTTTATTTTATCTTACTTTAATAATGGGTAWGGTAAGAATTGACTACCAAAGTGTGAGTCAAAATTCCCATGACACCTTCCAGAAAAATCTGAAAAGCGGTTGCTTCATTCATTTATTCCATAGGATCTTTTTAGAWTCACTTCAAATAAGGTCTGTGTTTTGTGTAGGCTTACACCACCATGCCAATTTGATAACTGTGTAGATATCCATAGGACAAGGTAACTCTGATCAATATTGGCTAAATATAAGCACTTTTTTTTTTGTAGAGTGGATTTATTAAAATATGTTGACAAACGTTACCTTATCCTAGTGAGATTTACACGGGTATCAAAACGTCAAGGCGGTTTAAGCTTGCTCAAAACACAAACCTTATTTGAAGTAGATCAAGACATTCCCTATGGAACACATCAACGGTAAAAGAACGAAGGAACCCCTTTCATGTTCCGCCACAAGTTATTCTAGGAATTATGACGCGTCAACTATTTCTCTCTATACCATTTGTATTTCATATATCTTTGACTATTGGATGTTCTTATAGGCACTTTAGTATTGCCAGCCTGATCTCGGGAGTTGATAGGCTTGAAGTCATAAACAGCGCTGTGCTTCAAGCACTGCTAAGAGCTGCTGGCAAATGCAATAAAGTGCTGTTTGAATGAATGCTTACGAGCCTGCTGCTGCCTACCACTGCTCAGTCAGACTGCTCTATCAAATCATAGACTTAATTATAATATAATAAACACACAGAAATACGAGCCTTTGGTCATTAATATTTGTCAAATCCGGAAACTATCATTTTGAAAACAAAACGTTTATTCTTTCAGTGAAATTCRGAACCGTTCCGTATTTTATCGAATGGGTGGCAACCCTAAGTCTAAATATTGCTGTTACATTGCACAACCTTCAATGTTATGTCATAATTAGGTTAATTAATCATAAAGACCATTAATTATGGTCTTTGTTAGGAAGAAATGGTCTTCACACAGTTCACAACGAGCCAGGCGGCCCAAACTGCTGCATATACCCTGACTCTGTGTAAGGGTCCTGTGTGTAGCTGGTGTAGAGAGTCAGGCGCAGGACAGCAGATATGAGTAATCAACCAGTAATCAATCATTTGTCTCAAAAGACAAATTTACAAAGTAACATCACGAGCCCACAAAGACGGACCGAATTACAAATAAACAATCACTCACAAACACAACATGGGGAACAGAGGGTTAAATAATAAACAAGTAATTGGTTGAGTGAAGCCAGGTGTGTAAGACAAAGACAGAACAAATTGAAAATGAAAAGTGGATCGGCGGCGGCTAGAAAGCCGGTGACATCGACCACCGAACGCAGCCCGAACAAGGAGAGGGACCGACTTCGGCGGAAGTCRTGACACTCTGCTTGCACTGAACGCAAGAGAAGTGACACAATTACCCTAGTTAATATTGCCTGCTAACATTAATTTATTTTAACTAAATATGCAGGTTTAAAAAAATATACTTCTGTGTATTGATTTTAAGAAAGATAAATTAACAGGCATCGCATTGATTATATGCAATGCAGGACAAGCTAGTTCACCTAGTAATATCAACCATGTGTAGTTAACTAGTGATTATGTGAAGATTGATTGTTTTTTATAAGTTAAGTGCTAGCTAGCAACTTACCTTGGCTCCTTGCATCCACAAGGTCCTTTTGATGCGGCACTCGCGTAACAGGTGGTCAGCCTGGTCAGCCTCTCCTCGTGGATTGCAATGTAATCAGCCATAATCGGCGTCCAAAAAGGCAGATTACCGATTGTTATGAAAACGTGAAATCGGCCCTAATTAATCGACCATGCCATAATTGGTCGACCTCTACTATAAACGTACACTCAGAACCAAAAAACACAGTACAACAGCAAGCAGCTGACACTAATTGAGGAGTCCATAAACACAAACAAAAAAAATGGAGGAATTAGCCATATAAAAGGGTGACATATGGACACCCATTTTAAAACATTCTAAAACACCATTCAAATTGATGCAAACACAGAACAATGCCAAATTCATTCGAAATTAAAAGGATTAGAAAAGGCTAAAAAGGACAATCAAAATCCACTGGACTCCCCAATTACTGACCAGGRGCTCTATTAGAAACTTCAGACTCTCAAATTTAAAAAAGCATACAGACCTGATGGTATCATAAATAAGATGCTCAAATTCACTAGTACAATTTCAATTGGCTATATTAAACTGTTTAATTTGATCCTGAGTGTAGGTTATTTCCCTGACATCTGGAATTAAGGACTCATAACCCCAATCTTAAAGAACAGAGACAAATCTTACCCTAACAATTACAGAGGCATTTGTGTGAACAGTAACCTGGGGAAGGTTTTCTGTAGTATTGTAAATGTAAGAGTTCTAAAGTTTCTAAACTTCCTTAATAAGCACAATGTCTTGAGTAAAAGCCAAATTGGATTCATACCAAAACATCCCACGACCGATTATATTTACACCGTACACACCCTGATAGATAAACATGTCCACCAAAATAATACCAAAATGTACACTTGCTTTATCGACTTCCAAAAAGCCTATTTGATTCTATTTGGCATACAGGATTGTTATACAAAGTTATTGAAAGTGGTGTAGGGGGTAAAACATTACATAATTAAATTAATGTATACTGGCAATATGTGCAGCATCAAAATTGGCAAGAAAATAACTAAATTCTTTAACCAGGGGCGGAGCCTGCGCCAGGGTTGCAATCTGAGCCCTGCACTCTTCAATATTTATATCAACAAATTGGCCACTATTCTAGAAAAATCCTCAGCCCCTGGTTTTAGTCTCCACAATTCAGATTGCTTGTTCTTCACAGACAACCTATGCCTGCTGTCACCCACAGCACATGGCCTACAGCAGAGCCTGGACCTGCTAGAGCAGTACTGCCAGACCTGGGCCCTGGCAGTAAACCCCAAAAATAMAAAAATAATGATTTTCCAGAGAAGATCCAGATCTCAGGGAATTAGTCCAAAGTTCTCAATTGGTACAAAATATAAGAGTACTGCACACATGACAATTTCTGAGGTTAAAAAATAAGGTAAATTGGACACCTTAATGAGACAGTGAATGAACTGAGAGAGAAAGCACCCAGGGCATTCTAAAATGTTGCTAAAACGAATTGAATTGCACACATTGCACTTTATGGCAGTGGGATGTGGGGTCCACAATATTTCACCTAATGTGACAAACACCCCATTGAAACCCTGCATGCAGAGGAAAGCTACAAACAATGCATGGAGGCCAGAATTAGGCCAATATCCACTAATAATAAAAACTAAATGAAGAGCAATTCATTTTTGGAAACACCTAAAATACAGTGACCCCTCTCATATCATTACTAAGCCCTGCAATGCCAAGAGCTGAGCAAAGAAAAGAGTCCCCTCATCCAGCTGGTCCTGGGGCTGAGTTCACAAACCTGTTATACTAACACACCGAAGCCTCAGGACCAGAACATCCAATCAATCAGAATAAACCAAATTACAACACAGTCAAAACAAAACTACATTACTTATTGGGAAACACAAGCACAAAGCAAAATGCAGTGCTATCTGGCCCTAATCGACAGTACACCATGGCTAACTATTTGAGTATGGTAACTGATCAAAACCTTAGAAAAACCTTGACAAAGTACAGGCTCAGTGAGCCTGCCTTTGAGAAAGGTAGACACAGGAAAACCTGGCTCCCTGTAGAGGAAAGGCTGTGAACCTGAGACAGAGCTCATTTCTTGACAAAATGTAAAAAATATAGAACAATTAAAGTGTAATTTCCCCAAATCTGAAGCCTTTATTCATGGTTTCAAAGACCTCTCTGATGAGAATAGGCTACCTGTCCTGTTGGGGGAGGACGCAGAGAGCTGTGGGTTGGCAACGCACTACATTGCTGCCTGTCATAAGATGAGGGACAGTGTCTAACAGACCAATCAACTTGCACATGCCCTCTATGCCATTGTTATTATTATTATTCAATGTATGGTTATTTTGACCCTTGGTAATTGATATTTTTGTTGTCCCGTTGACAATATTGATTATTATTATTTTAACTATGTTAATACTTTAAATTTACAAAGTAAGCCTTGGCAATATGTACATTGTTATGTCATGCCAATAAAGCAAATTGAATTGAATTGAGGGAGAGAGAGAGACTAAATTTTATACAACAGGCTTAGGATGTTCCTTTTTATAATGAGCCTATTTTTTATTCCTGATAACTGAACATTGGACAAGGAAACGAGTGTACTTTATCTTATGATTAGGTTCTCAGTGTGTGTGTGTGTGTGTGTGAAAAAAAAAAAGAGAGAGATTACTTGCTTTGGCAATGTTAACACATGTTCCCATGCCAATAAAGCCTTGAACCTTGAATTGAATTGGTAAGAGAGAGTTAGAGAGAGTTAGAGAGCGAGGTAGAGAGAGAGGTTAGAGAGAAAGGTAGAGAGCGGTAGAAAGAGAGAGTTAGAGAGAGAGAGGTAGAGAGAGAGAGTTAGAGAGAGTTAGAGAGGCGAGGTAGAGAGAGAGAGTTAAAGAGAAAGGTAAGAGAGAGAGGTAGAGAGAGAGAGAGAGTTAGGAGTGGTTAGAGAGAGAGAAGTTAGAGAGAAAGATTAGAGAGGTAGAGAGAGTTAGAAGAGAGAGAGTTATGAGAGTGAGTTAGAGAGAGAGTTAGAAGAGTGAGAGAGAGTTAGAAAGAGAGAGTTAGAGAGAGAGTAGAGAGAGTTAGAGAACGAGAGAGAGTTTAAGAGAGATGTGCCAAGCCTGGATTGTTCTGCTGAAGGCACAGCTTGATGCCACATTAACACACCGCTCCCAGAACCAAAGATACTTTTCTAAGGAACATGGGACCAATGTAATACGTGGCAAATATTGTATCAATGCAGAATATTTTCCCACAGAAGATGAAGACACAGGCGTGCGTGCTAACTATACACACACATGATTAATGAAGTCTGTCAGCAAAAACATATCATTCAGGAATTATAACTTTTGTCTATAAAAATGTTTAAATGTTTTTGCTCTGCAGATGCTCTCACAGGCTTAAGTTCCATTTTCTCCTCCTTTATGACCACTAGTTGATGGTTTCAAGGCCTATAGTCATTCTCTCTAGGCCCTATAGTCATCTCTCTAGGCCTATAGTCATTCTCTCTAGGCCCTATAGTTCATTCTCCTCTAGGCCCTATAGTCATTCTCCTTAGGCCCTTATAGTCATTCTCTCTAGGCCCTATAGTCATTCTCTCTAGGCCTATAGTCATTCTCTCTAGGCCCTATAGTCTTCTCTCTAGGCCCTATAGTCATTCTCTCTAGCCCTAATAGTTCTCTCTAGGCCCTATAGTCATTCTCTCTAGGCCCTATAGTCATTCTCTCTAGGCCCTATAGTTCATTCTCTCTAGGCCCTATAGTCATTCCTCTCTAGGCCCTATAGTCATTCTCTCTAGGCCCTATAGTCATTCTCTCTAGGCCCTATAGTCATTCTCTCTAGGCCCTATAGCATTCTCTCTAGGCCCTATAGTCATTTTCTCTAGGCCTCTATAGTCATTCTCTCTACGCCTATACGTCATCTCTCAGGCCTATAGTCATTCTCATCTAGGCCCTATAGTCCATCTCTCTCTAGCCCTATAGTCATTCTCTCTAGGCCCTATAGTCATTCTTCTAGGCCCTATAGTCATTCTCTCTAGGCCCTATAGTCATTCTCTCTAGGCCCTAATAGTCATTCTCTCTAGTCCCATTATCATTTTCTCTAGGCCTATTAGTCATTCTCTCTAGGCCCTATAGTCATTCTCTCTAGGCCTATTGTCATTCTCTCTACGGCCTATAGTCATTTTCTCTAGGTCATATAGTTCTCTCTAGGCCCTAATAGTCATTCTCTCTAGGCCCTATAGTCCATTATCTCTAGGCCTATAGTCATTCTCTCTAGGCCCTATAGTCATTTCCTCTAGGCCCTATAGTTTCTCTAGGCCCTATAGTCATTCTCTCTAGGCCTATAGCTTTCCAGCCTATAGTCCATCTCTCTCTAGGCCTATAGTCATTCTCTCTAGGCCCTATAGTCATTCTCTCTAGG
This sequence comes from Salvelinus sp. IW2-2015, assembly GCF_002910315.2. Classification (NCBI taxonomy): domain Eukaryota; kingdom Metazoa; phylum Chordata; class Actinopteri; order Salmoniformes; family Salmonidae; genus Salvelinus; species Salvelinus sp. IW2-2015. The sequence goes on from NC_036859.1 coordinate 26,439,482, forward strand.
CCCTATAGTCCATTCTCTCTAGCCCTATAGTCATTGCTGGACAGGTCACATGGTCAGGGTAAATATACAAGACTCCTCCATCCCCTCTTCTCTGTGAGAGATGGGAGAGAGAGAGAGAGAGAGAGAGAGAGAGAGGAGAGAGAGAGAGAGAGAGAGAGAGAGAGAGAGAGAGAGAGAAGAGAGAGAGAGAGAGAGAGAGAGAGAGCAGAGAGAGAGAGAGAGAGAGAGAGAGAGAGAGAGAGAGATGGGAGTGTTTTACAGTCCCTATTTCCTCCCCATCCATCACACTCAACCACACATGACGAGTAGAGGGAGAGCAACAACAGAGCAGACGCTGAGCAACAACACAGCTGATCACAAATGATAATAGCAATCATGCCGTTGCATATTTTAGAGGCTTGTTTGTGTCGGTATTGGAGTGTGTGTGTGGTGTGTTTGGGTGTCTGAATAGTGTGTACTCATGCTTGTGTGTGTGTGTGTTTTTAATTAGTTTGCAAGAGTGTGACTGCGTTTACTACAAAAAAACAACACAGAAGGCAACTGAATAGTCTATTCATGTGTGTAGTAGGACTGTGAATTGTCTGAAGAATGCAGCCAATGGTAGAAAATGCAAATGTGTTAATACAATCAGAGGGACTGAGATTGGAGAAAAAAATCGATAAGCACCTAGTCTTCTTTAATGATAACTGTGAGCTTGGAGAGGGACTGAGAAGAATAGTTCATGATGAGGGTATTATAGAGATCAGTCACTAGCTCTGTTTCTCAATGCGGATTATATTCAATGTCATACAAATTGGTACCTCTCTAAGCTGTATGTTTTCTAAAAGGATAAAACACACCCACACACACACACACACACACACACACACACACACACACACACACACACACACACACACACACACACCACACACACACACACACACCACAACACACACACACTACCAACACCACACACACACACACACCACACACACACA
>NC_036859.1:26444252-26466151 GCF_002910315.2 Salvelinus sp. IW2-2015
CAGTGAGTGTAAACCACCAGTAATAGGTTTTTTTCACCCTGGGCTGTTTGCGTTCAGAGCAGGCATTGGTAGTTTTTTCCCCTCCACAAATCCCGTAATCACTTTAGCTTGTATGGATAAAGACCCCCTTAGTCCCTACGGGTTGTAGCCTATATAGTCGGGCCTGGTTGCTACATTCATTTCCTTATGTCCTGAATGTCGACTTAGTTATTAAATATCATCCATATAGTTTTATTAGGGGGCTAGACTAGTGCTTCCCAACTCCAGTCCTCCAGTACCCTCAACAGCACACATTGTTGTTGTAGCTCCAGACAAGCACACCTGATTCAACGTGAGTTTGTCCGGGTTACAACAAAAATGGTGGCCGTTCGGTGTACTCGACTGGAGTTGGGAACCACTGGGTTAGACTCCTGCTTAAGTCTACTTCAGTTTCCACTTTCCTGCAGAGACATTAACAGAATATGTATTTGGGAGAAAAGAAACCTTCCCACCGGTTTGAATCCAGTCCTGGCATATCAACCATAAAAACACATGTCTGGTGGAGCCTAGAGTCTACATATTCATGGTTTTTCATGGATGGTGTCTCTTCCTGAAAAATAAAGGAGAGCCGCACACTCTAGGAGCTCAGAAGCAATAATTGAATAACCAACGTTTCGACAGACAAGTTGTCTTCATCAGGGTGTGGTGTCTCTCCCTCTTCTTTCCAACCCAAATCAGGGTCTGTGTCCCCTTCTCATGTGTCACATGGCTCCAACAGGGACTGATGGGAAAGAGGAAGCATCTCCCCATCAACTAGGGGCAAGGGAAACAAAACAAGGCTAAAGGTTCAACCGTAAAGGTTCTGTTGTGGTCAGGGGGGGTTGGGGGTCAGGGTGGGGTCATGTTCAGGATCAGAGTCAATGGATGCGAGCGTTAGAAACCTGCTCTCTCTCTCTCTCTCTCTCTCTCTCTCTCTCTCTCTCTCTCTCTCTCTCTAACCCTCTCCGGTGGGTATTACGGTCCTTACAGTCTCCCCTCCGTCTCGTGCCATCTGTTTTCCCTCTCTTTTGTTCTTCCCTCTCTCTTTCCTGGGCTGTGGTGGACTTACACGCACAGAGTTCCGACAGGAGGACAGGCCCGGGCCCAGCTGGTGCCCAGTGGGGCCTCACCATTTGCAGCATGGTTTTCAAGCCACATGCTCGCCAGGATGAATCATATGCAACAACAACGCCTCACAATATTGATCCTCCTCCTCGCCGCAGGGTGTTACTACAGTRCATTAATCATCCTCTCTCTYTCTATTCATCTACCACTCCTTTTCCCTCCCCCTTTAGCTCCCTCTTTATCTCTCATAGCTCTTTCTCGTGCTCTTCACCTTATATTTACCTCTCTCTACCTCCCTCTCTCTTTCCCTTTTCTTCCTATCCATCTGTCTCTCTCCCGCTCTCTCTAGGGTTCCTCCCTCTCTCTTGTAGCTCCACAGGCGCCACTGTATAACCAATTAATCAACGTTATGCATAAACATACAGTAAAACAGGATAATTTAATATAGGGGGTACATTGAGCAGAATCAACACTCTAGACTTWTGAACAGACTTCACCATTAAAGGGGYTTTGCAGGAGGTCAGACATCAACAGAGTGGGGCTTTGTCTGTTGTGGGGATAAGGCATAACTGTCATTAGTTAAAAGAGCCATACATGCATGCTACAGCTTAGGCTATATATAAATCACATATATAGGCTATATTTGCTTAAACATATTCAATATATCTCACAGTCAATCATTTTAATAAAAACATGACATTGGCATTGTTTTTGAATACATAGTTAGACAAAAAAAGCTATTCCTATTTTACAAACTGGCAGCTATGGTATCTTTATATGACAGTGGGCTGGTTTATTTAGGCAGGCTAGTGCACTGAATATATGATTCATGAGGCAAGAGTGCGTTAAATAAATAGCCTACGTATTTTAGCACCTATCACCTCTCTCAATGCTACGAGCTCGACCATTGAGAGCGGAGGAGGGGCMTTGCACATGCTCACGGTCTCTAAAACCACACGCGGCTCCTACCAGTGAGTATCTGTGACGCGGATGAGGATGCAAGCACAGAGGACAGCGAAATAGCGAAATGCAGTCAGCTGTGCGCTAACCCAGGACATGCCGCCTAGTTTCGTCTCAATATAGCTCTGACCCGATACGGCGCAAAATGGGTTAAAAGGATATGGCCTGGATCGCGCAAACTTTCAGACACTTTGCTTTTACATGGGATTGGGTCTCTTAGTGTTACGGAGCGGCCAATGAGGAGAGGAGACAATACAGAAACGGAAATTCGCATCTAGTATTTTTCTTGACTTTCCCCCACCCTATTCTCTTTTTAAGACATGATTACAGAGTTGGTGTGTAGCGCGGTGGCTTGGTCCTCTATCTCCAACCACTGAACGCGGATTTCTGCTACGATGACAGGTATGACCTCCCGTAGAGCCGTACCTATGGCAACATCATCAGCTCCACTTGTCTGTCATCTTTACGTCTCAAAAACCCCTCGGGTGCAAGCAGTTTCGCGAGGATCGCTGCGCGTCTGGGTGTTTGCATGTTCCATTGTCTATTCATGCTTATTTGTTAATTCCATGAGAGCATTAGAGATAGAGAGTCATGGTTCACTCCCCTCAGAAAAGGTCACTTTGTTTAATGCAAATGTTTTCTCCTGTTGCATTGAACAAACAAGCTACCCAAATAGGCTATAGAGGAGTTACTTGGTATTCCATTGTTAAAATCAATATACTGTCGCTTACAATGACGCATGAAGTGACACAATAACAACAACGGGATATGTAGGTTATGACTATAAGTTCTTATTATACATGCATGGTTCCTTCCTTTCTCTAATGTCGGGAGTAACCAGGACATGCAGCCTCTGTCATTCCGTGACACAGAGTGATGAAACGGGGACGGGAGCTTCTTTGTGTTGTCAGAGCACATCACTGACAGGAGGAGAGGGATACTAACGCTTCTTGCCTGTTTGTAATAATGCTGCTCTCTCCGGGGAAATATCAAATTTAAATTGAAAGACATGTTATAATTAGAATATATGTGTCGAGTGCAGCACGCTTGCATGGCTAAATATGTTGACACAATCCTGGAGTAGCCCATGCTTTCCAGGACTCATTGGAACGCTTTTATCCAGAAACCAAGCGGAGAGAGCAATTCATTTGGATTGCAGAACGTTTGAGACTCCAATTTGGACATAAATAGTCCAACTTTAGTTTAAGGCATTGGGGATTGTGATAGAATTAAAACAACAATAATCATGATCAGAATTGTAATTAGGCTGAAAAAATGATTGTAGCCTATACTGTACTTATGATGAGCAAGCCTTCAATCACATACTGGGGCGGCAGGTAGCCTAGTGGTAGAGGTTGGGCCTAGTGGTTAGAGCGTTGGGCCAGTAACTGAAAGGTTGCTAGATTGAATCACTGAGTTGACAAGGTAAACATATGTCGTTCTGCCCCTGAACAAGGCAGTTAACCCACTGTCCCTAGGCCATCAATGTAAATAAGAATTTGTTCTTAACTGACTTGCCTAGTTTAAATAAAAAATGACAACTAGTCTAAGTTTTTTCCCCCACTGTTTCATGATTAAATCAATGTATATTTTTGGCTCATCATGGGACCTTGCTACTGGTGAACTAAAAGCAGCAGGACTCCTACAGATGTAGGATCTTAATTTGATCACCCTGTTGTTGCAGGAAATGTCATTCACAGTAAGAAGGCTAACTAATGTGTAGTGTATTCAAAGTTTAAAAAGACTTCTAAAGTTAGTAATTTACACTTTCAAATGTCAGACTTGATTTGCCCTGACTAAACATTTATAAACCCTACAAAATGTCATTAATTATAATCACACAATAATTCACATTTCCTGTTGCTGCAGGATTATTTTCCTGCTGTGAGAAACTGGTCAAATTAAGTCCTACATCTGTATATGGGCATAATTAGGAGGGCTCGGGAATTCAGTGTAAAATCCCCAGAACAAATCGATTTCTCTTATTACAGCTCACACAGATAAATCATTGTTCCAAGTTCATACACATCATACCAACAGGTTTTGTCCTTGCCGGCGACTCCCCACTAGAGAGTTAGGAGCAGTTAGGGGCTCTGGTTAGCTTTACTAACACCTCCTTGGGGTCACAGACCCTTCACTGGTTGTCAGTACTGCTCGTTGAACCTATGTGCGGGTTGCACGGCCTACTCTGTTAGAGTAATGGCGTATCCCTGTATGTATGTGTGTGTGTGTGTGTGTGTGTGTGTGTGTGTGTATGTGTGTGTGTGTGTGTGTGTGTGTGTGTGTGTGTGTGTGTGTGTGTGTGTGGTGTGTGTGTGTGTGTGTGTGGTGTGTGTGTGTGTGCGTGTGTGTGTGTGTGTTTGTGCGCGTGCGTGCGTGTGTCTCATGTGCAGTGTGCAGACACTCATCGAGCAAAACCTAGACGAACGTGGGGCATGAGACTCCTCAACCCAGAGATGACCGAGCCTTGTGTGTGTGTGTGTGTGGTGTGAATAAATGACGGAGAGAGAAAGAGAGAATGTGTTGGAGGGTTTGTCTGTCTATTTGTCTGTCTGTCAGTCCAGTTACTCTCACATTGCCGTACACTTTTCCAGTATACGAGTGACTGTCTTATGATTGCACAATTCTGAATGTACAACCGAAGCCCTCTACCGAATCCTCTACGAATCCTCTAACCGAAGCCCTACTGCATCCCTCTACGAAGCCCCTACTGAATCTCTACGAAGCCCCTATGAATCCTCTACCGAAGCCCTTACGAATCCCTCTACGAAGCCCCTACTGAATCCTCTACCGAAGCCCTCTACTGAATCGCCCTCTACCGAAGCCCTCTACTGAATCCCTCTACCGAAGCCTCTACTGAATCCCTCTACGAAGCCTCTACTGAATCCTCTACGCGAAGCCCCTACTGAATCCCTCTACCGAAGCCCTACTGAATCCTCCTACGACCTAACCCTCTACGCGAAGCCCCTACTTGAATCCTCTACGAAGCCCCTACTGAATCCCTCTACGAAGCCCTACTGATCTCTACCGAAGCCTCTACTGAATCCCTCTACCGAAGCCCCTACGAATCCTCTACGAAGCCCCTACTGAATCCCTCTACCGAGCCCTACTGAATCCTCTCCAAGCCCTCACTGAATCCCTCTACCGAAGCCCCTACTGATCCTCTCCGAAGCCCTACTGAATCTCTCTACGAAGCCCCTACTGAATCCTCTACCGAAGCCCCTCTGAATCCCTCTAGCCGACATACTACGAACCCCCTGAATCCCTCTATCCGACCCTCGAATCCCTCTACCGAAGCCCCTACTGATCCCTCTACCGAAGCCCTACTGAATCCCTCTAGCGCCCTGAGCCCCTACGATCCCTATAGCCGACCCCTATCAACCCTCTACTCGAAGCCCTACTGAATCCCTCTACGACCTACGAATCCTTCCGAAGCCCTACTGAATCCTCTACGAAGCCCTACTGAATCCCTCTACGAAGCCCCTACTGAATCCCTCTAAACGAAGCCCTCTACTGAACCCTCTACCGAAGCCCCTACTGAATCCTCTACCGAAGCCCCTACTGAAATCCTCTACCGAGCCCCTACTGAATCCCTCTACCCGAAGCCCTACTGGAATCCCTCTACCGAAGCCCTCTACTGAAGCCACTACTGAAGCCCTCTACTATGACAGCTTTCTATTACACTACCTGTATCTGACCATGTCACAGTGGAGTGAAGAAAGTCATCATGGCCCTCTCATGAGTTCATGACTAAGTGTCAGTGTCCTAGCCACAACTCCTGTGAGTCCACTCAGTGTAAGTTCAGCGCTGGTGACCCTCTGTAACTATCAATGTCCTGTGATAATTTACACCCCTGGGAGAGAGAGAGACGGGGAGAGTGAAAGAGAGAGCGAGAGAGAGAAGGAGAGAGAGAAGGAGAGAGAGACAGACTGCGTTCAGGCCCACTGCTCATGTACGGGAAAGCTGAATACCAATCAGAATCCTGACCTCCATAGTCATTCTAAATGGCTTCCTTTGACAAGGTCAAGAGTCGCATGCTCCCTGGTCTCTCTCCCGATTGTTAGTGGAGAGAGCTGCATTTGTGTTTGTTAGGACAGGGCTGAAAAAAAGCAAGCACATCTGTCAAGTCTGCATTCTTGAGAAGACAGTCTTTGTATGTCTTCTTGACACTGTGCGCTGCTTCAGTTCTGTACAGGAGCGTTCTGGAGGCCGAAGGGAAGGAGGTGGAATCACATGGTGGTTTCTAGCTCAATGGGATGTTCTTGGTGCGTCTCTGTTTTCTCAATCACGTCAAATGTTTTTCCTGGGCACAGGGCTGGCCTATGTCAGCCAATGGTAATATCAATAAAAAGCCATGTGTTTGAAATGACTGGAGTTTTACTGGCACGGGGGAACCCGAGCCATCATTCTTCTACAAGGGAAAATTGAGCTCAATTAGTATTGAGTATTCTGGTGTTCCGGAGCCAATCTGAATGGTTTCCCTCCAAACTAGATCAGGGCCAGAACATAAAAAAATACTTTGTATGTGAGTTTTTGTTCTGTTGTCACTTATGAGGAAGGCCTTCCAGTACATGAAGGAGGCAGGGGATGTCTCAACAGGAGTAGATTGATAGCTTAGGGCTGAGTTCATAGATTAGGAAATTAATTTGTTGTGAACTCTGAACTCTCCCCTGAAGCTCTTGCAAAACGCATCATACTGTGGCACTTCCTGTATTTTGAAAGTTCTAGATCTTGAAAACTTGATCGCTGACATGCAACACATCTTGGGACTGTATCAAAGGGGACTAATTAAACAAATACCAAAAATAAGTTTTTGAGTGGTATTTTCCTTTACAAACAACATTTGACCTGCGTCGCTTTTAATGGCATCACTAACAGACTGATCAAGTGGTATGTGTCTGAGAGGAATACGTAGTAGAGGAATAGGATGCAGTCCTGTTGACACCAAGGTGAGAGTGTGAATTGTTCTCCATAGACAAATGAAGCGTCTTCAGGAAGCATCCTGAAATGGAATGTCTAAGTGACTTTTAGTATTCCTAGTGATGTATCACCACACTACTGTGATCCCAATCGCGTCAGACCCCCCCCCCCCCCATGTAACCCAGAAATGCATTGTAGGTCCTCGGGGACTTGTAACGAAACATCCCCACGCTTCTTTCAGAGAGCAAAACAATTCAATCTGTGGGGAGTCGGGTGATGGCTGGGAGTAGTTTGGTGTGGCTTAACTTGTGACAGAAATGGTTCCATATGTAATCCACATGCATTTGGAAATTCTGATCCATATGTATGTCGGAATCTCTCTCTAACTGTTCTATCGTTGCCTCATGACCCCTTATTGGTGTGCGCTCCAATGAGTTAAGTCAGCCTCAATGATTGATTGAAGTGCTGTTCTCAGGGAACAACAAGAGGCATCGATGGGCCACGACCGCCGTCCTCTCCCAGCACAGTTGGGCTTTTAATTACGCAATTAATGACTCAACAGTTGCTTACTATGGAGCCCCTGGAATCAACGGGAGCTTTGTCATGGAATCAACTCCAACACTAGGGAAGTCCTCCTCTCTCCCTCTTAAAAGTGCCAACCTCGTACTTACGTCCATCGTAGCCCAGTCAGGTGGAAGGAAGGTGTGTTTCGTGAGGGAATTGTTGTGTTGCGGTGGGTGAGGTTTCTTTAAATTTATCAGCGCCCATTGAAAACGCAAGGGCAATGAGAGTTATTTTCATAAAACAGGGATGTTGAAGTTGGTGTTTGCTCTGTAACTTTGTACAGTTAGACTACCGGGTTTGTGTTTGTTGCTTTCTAAGCAGGATACATTTGCCATTGATTTGCCTCAATGGTTGTTTGGAAAGCGTTCAATAACCTTAATGGCACTAAGGGTCAGGAGTATTATTGATGAGGTGTGATGGTTGAGCAGCCTATTGATGAGGTGAAGTTGAAGCAGCTATTGATGAGTGTGATGGTTGAAGCTGGCCTATTGATGAGTGTGATGGTTGAAGCTGCTATTGATGAGTGTGATGGTTGAAGCTGCCAAATTGATGAGTGTGATGGTTGAAGCAGCTATGTGATGAGTTGTGATGGTTGAAGCAGCCTATTGATAAGTGTGATGGTTGAAGTGCCTATTGATAATGTGTGATGGTTGAAGCTGCCTATTGATAAGTGTGATGGTTGAAAGCAGCCTATTGATGAGTGTGTGGTTGAAGCCGCTATTGATGAGTGTGATGGTTGAAGCAGTCCTATTGATGAGTGTGATGTTGAAGTAGCCTATTGATGAGTGTGATGGTTGAAGCTGCCTATTGATGAGTGTTGGTTGAACGCCTATTGATGAGTGTGATGGTTGAGCTGCTATTGATGATATTAAGCAGCCTATTGATGAGTGTATGTTGAAGCAGCCTATGGATGAGTTGAGGTTGCGCCTATTGATGAGTGTATGGTTTGAAGCAGCCTATTGATGAGTGTGATGGTTGAAGCAGCTATTGATGAGTGTGATGGTGAAGCTGCCAATTGAATGGTGTGATGGTGAAGCTGCTATTGAGATTGATGTTGAAGCTGCCTTTGGAGTGTGATGGTTGAAGCTGCCTATTGTGAGTGTGATGGTTGAAGATGCCTATTGATAGTGCATGAATCTTAGGTTGCTGCTAAGTATGCTATGAATTTCAAGAACGTACATCTTTTGCAAGGCCTTTCAAACAGCATGTTTTGTTCAGCGTTTATATGCCTTTTTTGTGACAATATATACAGAGCCTAGTTGTTCATTTTAAGAGAGGGTTGTGAATGCTGCCGATATAAGCCAACAGCAAAATTCCCATTAGAGAAACTACAATACTCATAAACTCATGTTCTTGCAGAAGGTACACCTCTCACACCCAACACTGTCTTTGAAATTCAGATCTGTCTCAGTTACGATGATCTATGTTTTTGTGTCACGCAGTCTCTCTTAACTCATTGTTGTCGCCCTGGTAAGGTTTCGGTTCATTTATAGAAAAATGATGCCAGAGTGAGTTTTTGTGCCCAGTAGAGTTTTAACCAGACGCTGGGAGCTAATACTTTTTTGGAGTGATGAGTAAGTGTTGGTTTAGTAAGTATTGGTTTAGTAAATATTGGTTTAGTGTCACGATCGTCTTGTGGATATGAGTGGACCAAGGCGCAGCGTGTGAAAATACATGCTCTTTTTATTAGAGACAAGAGAAACACGAACCGACACTATAACAAAACAAACAAAACACCATGAAGCTACAAACGTAAGTGCAATACAAACTACAAACGTTCTACATAGACAATTACCACAAAACCCAAATGCCTATGGCTGCCTTAAATATAGCTCCAATCAGAGACAATGAACCACAGCTGCCTTAATTGGAACCAATCTAGGCAGCCATAGACATACAAACACCTAGACAAGACACTGACCATTAAAGTACAAAACCCTAGACAACCAAAAACATCACATTCCCATGTCACACCCTGACCTAACTAAAATAATAAAAGAAACAAGTCGCTCTGGATAAGAGCGTCTGCTAATGACTTAAATGTAAATGTTAAATGTAAAACAAAAGATAACTAAGGCCAGGGCGTGACATTTAGTAATATGGTTTAGTAAGTATTGGGTTAGTAAATATTGGTTTAGGACTATTGGTTTAGTAAGTATTGGTTAGTAAGTATTGGTTAGTAAGTATTGGTTTAGTACGTATTGGTTTAGGACTATTGGTTTAGAGTATTGGTTTAGGAGTATTGGTTTAAGTATGGTTTTAGGAGTATTGGTTTAGGACTATTGGTTTAGGAGTATTGGTTTAGGAGTATTGGTTTAGTAAGTATTGGTTTAGGAGTATTGGTTTAGTAAGTTTGGTTTAGGACTATTGGTTTAGGAGTATTTGGGTTTAGTAAGTATTGGTTTAGGAGTATTGGTTTAGTAAGTATTAGTTTAGGAGTATCAAAGGTACTTTATGAGTATTTAGTGAGTGAGAGGCAAGTAAGTGAGCGTTCTTGTTAGTAGTTTGGCGACTGAGGAGTAGGAAGGAGTGTTACGATGGTAATTGAGATGGTTTGGAGGCGAGGAGAATTTCAACCACACCAGAGTACTACGTCAGGGATTATATGTTTTTTGGAGGAAAGCAGGCGGGCCTGATAAAGTGTGGTTTTGGTGGTGAAAACCCTCAGACTGTATGGCTATGATGGTGACGCGTTGCCATGGCTTAACCATGCGGGTGGATTAGTCAAAAAGGCTGCCTTCTAGCTTAGGCCTTAAATGTACTATCCCTTTGTTATAGAATTACAACACATGTTTTTTAATTCATTGCTTTTCAAAAAGTTTTTCTCATTGATGTCTGTGTATGACACTCTGGAGTTGTAGGGGGGCATTAAACAATAGGGGTTAGGCAAGGAACGAAAAGGAGTAGAAGCCTTGATTACTTGCAGATTTACACTTGTAAGCTCTTAGTGGACAGATTTTCTGGAAGTTTCAGCAAATTCAGAAGATGTTTTTCAGCCTGAAACATTATGAATGATCATTTCGGGGTTAAAACTTTGGAAAGTGTGGTAAAGGAGTGAATTAGAGTTACGTTAATATCAGGCTAGAAAATAAATTCCTGTAAAAGACAGATTTTAGAGAATGGTGGATCAGTTTTATTTGAACAGGAGCTGTACTGTATTATTGATGCTGTTTGAGTTACGTAACACCGTAACACCCCAAGCCTCCCACTGTTGCAGTTCATGAGGTAATTACTCACATCCAACGAACACTTTGTCACAGAAAGGGAATCTTTTATGACTCGACTTTGTGTGTGATGGGATTGAAGGTGGACATAAGAAGGAGATGAGAGAGTCCTTGCTGTTATAAGAAACAGAGGCTTGGTGGAAGAAATTCTTCTGACAAGGCCTCCAGTAATTCTGTTTGGTTTCAAACTAGGTCTACGTGAGATGTTGATGTTCCTAAAGTTCACATCAGCCGTGACGTTCACAGCTGAAGGTTCCCTCCCACACAGAGACATGGCTGCCTGGCAGACCGCTGCAGTGGTACCGGTTATAGAGGTAATCAGGGAGGGAGACTGGTGCCGGCAGACCGCTGGTATACACGGTTATAGAGTCATCAGCGAGGGACTGCTGCCTGGCAGACGCTGCAGTATACACGGAGTTATAGAGTCATTCAGCGGAGGGGACTGGGTGCCTGGCAGACGCCTAGTGATACACGGTTAAGCGTAATTCCGCGGAGGTTCAGGAGACTGGGTGGGTGGTGGGACACATTATGTCTTCTCACTTTTAGCCTTTTTAGTGATAGTATATATTTATATAAGAAGCCCTGAAGCATTGCATATTTAGATGAATCCTGACCTGAATATTAACAGGTTTGAAACTGCATACAGCCAGACAACCACATTCACTCCGGTATCACAAAGTTGTTTCTGATCTTCTGATCTGTTCTGATCTGGGTCTAGATGTTTTAGTTTGTTCACACTATGGTACTAAAACCCAACCACCACAAATTGGTCCCCCTCTGTACATTGCATATAATGTACACAATGAATATAATGACAGTAGAGTTCACAGACCCTTTTCTCCTGGGCCCAGTCTAGGCACACATGGGGAGGAGATGGGCTCGTTTATTTTGAGGAGGTCTTTCCTCATGCCGTTAAACCCAGTGGTGCGTGAGGATGGGCAAGGTCCCTGGTAACCCTTGGCTGGCCCTTCACCACAGGGCGCGGCAGACCCACCCGTCTGCCAGACGCCATCCCACACCTTCCCAGTACACACACAACCTACACATCTATGTGTTTACATTCAACAGTGGTAACCATGGACAACCGGACCCTGTGATTGTCAACAGCTCAACAACGCACGCGATTCCCTCCACGGTCAGTCATGTGACCAATATGTTCCAATCAAAGTGGTTCCTGGTCTCACTTGAAGGTCAAAGGGTGAAACGCCCATAATTGGATATAATAGACTAGATCCTTGTAGTGACTAGCTGATGCAGGTGATGTCTGGTTAACCACAAACTTTACTCTTATCCTCTCCTAATAGATGCAAGCCATATACTGTAGAACTGCATGCAGAAGCCTGGGGGTGAATTTCTACCACGTAGCATTTAAGTTCTCCTGTAAGCATTGCTCCCTGTTCTGGTATTGCATTACACATTGGATCTGGCATCCACTTTCTCCCCTTTAACTACAAGGTGGACTTCAAATAAAAAAAACACAGCATTGGGGGCGTAATTTAACACGAGAAGCGATCCAGAGATCACATGCCGGTCCCCGCAGTGGCCCCCATTTCTCTCCCTTTGTAATCGATAGTTGTTCTGTATCGTCTTTCAGCGACAGTGGCTTTTGTCCTCGCTGAACGACCAGGCAGAACAGAAAATCAAACACTTTCTCTCTCCGGGCTTGACAAAGTTTCATATTACTCTGTCTCTCTGGCTAGTGTCASATCCTGGGCTGAGTGGAGCAGTGAGGAGGAGAGCCACGTGGGCTGTGAAACTTTRCTCGGTGGCGTAGATGCTGTCATTAGTCTACGGTGCAAATGACAGGGTAGAGAGAGGGGACTCGACGCTGGCCTCTGCGGTTCCTGTGATCTGCGATATGTGAATATGGGAGGTTGATGGCGGGTGGTGTGGGTGTGGGATTAGGAGCAGCTGAAACAAATGCCTGCTGTTTGAGTCACGCTGCTCAATCACTGCAGAGGTAGCACAGATCTAGGACTGTCTCTTATACACATCTAGATGTGTATAAGAGACAGGCACGCTGCTCAATCACTGCAGAGGTAGCACAGATCTAGGATCAGCTAAAAGCTCCCGAATTCAAGCGTTACTGTATATTATATTGCAGCTTTAAACTCAGCCTTTTGCGAGGAGCCTAATGCACCCTTTTCAGTCATTTGTCTCTCTGAAGACAGAGTGGAACTCTCCTATACGTACCAGATCATTGTGGGAAAGATTCTGTACCCTTGATATGGATGTGAATACTATGTCTAACCAGATAAGCTCAACAGTGGTACTTCTCAGCAAGGAGGGAGATAATATAACGACTTCACCCCTACAGTTATCCGAGTATGTCGAGAAAAACACCATGAGGTCTATAGTGAGTGGAAAAAATTCACATTCGTGCAGCACAGAGTAGTAGCGAATGGTTTGAGATCAGTCTATTTGAACAGAGGACTGTGCTACATATATAGATGCTGTTTGAGTTGCGCTGCCGTAACACCTCAAGCCTCCCACTGTTGCAGTTACGTGAGGTAATTACTCACATCCAAAGAAGCTCCAGCTCTGGACGTACAAATACAAGAAGAGGCAACCCTAAAAGATATAGGAAAATGTGAATTATTCATTCACGTTTCCAATAGAATTTTTATTTAGCCAAAAGAGTTAATGCAGCGAGTCAATTCCCATATATATTGTATATGCCTTCCCAGTGAACTCTGTTGAGTCACTCTGCTCAATCCACTGCAGCAGAGTAGAAATTGCCCTTAAGTTGACACAGATCTAGGATCAGCCAAAGGCCCCCCGAATTCAAGCGTTAACAATAGAGGTGCACTCGGCCATTTCTTGGTTGCTAAACTTCTAATAATTGGCCAAATTTCAGTTTAGTGATACATAACAAGCAAGTGCTTGTGTGAGAGAATCACTTGTACCATCTAAACGCTGTGAAATATATTTTCCACAACCAAAAATGTAGTATTTCAGCTGTTTGAAGCTGGTGTACAAACCCCAAATAAAAGAGGCAAAAAGTACAGTTAAGAACGGGAAGCATAGAAATAGCGCACATAGAACATATATTCCACATCTTATACTTTTCTTCAATGAGAATGACAGATCTATACACACCTTTATAACACACGTTTCCTAGTAGCTTTTTATTTAGCCAAAAGATTAATGCAGTAAGACAATTCATTCATTATACTGCCTTCCAAGTAACTTGTTGAAACAGCTGGTGTTCAGTATGTCATTATGCTTATAACAAGCACGCTCTATACTGCTCATTATATATCATGAAGGAGAAAATAACCAGCAACGCTCCACAGACACGAGTGTGCGGAACACTAAACCGCAATGTAATGAAACGTTTTATAGCGCTTTTTCTTCTCTAGGTATTTGGAGGGGATTGAGAGAATGTGAAGCGCCCGGGCTTTAAACGACAGTCTAACGGTAGAACCAGCTGCTTTATGAAACCAATAGAGAAACTGATGGAGATTCATTAGGCCTGGTCCATGCACTGAACCTCAACCATACATGGCACCGGTCAGATCCAGTTCCACGCACGGTCAACTGAGCCCACCCTTTTCACCGCTCGTAAAATACACAATTATACTGTAATAAAGGCCTTTTCAGGTCAGGAGAGAAGTCGTTTTGGAATGCCTGGTGTGTGGGGAGAATGGGTTTGTGCTTGCACCTAGTTAAAACCGGAGAGGGTTGGACTAAGCGAGGTGGTGCTTTTGAGGTTCGGGTCTGAAGGGGATCCAATGACGGCCTTATAGGAGACCTGGGAGACATAGGTATCCTTACAGTGTGTAATGTATTGAAATGTAGAGAGGAGAAGGGCTGTAACCTCTATCAGTGAAGTCTGCTGTGAGAGGAGAGAGGGCTGTACCTCTATCAGTGAAGTCTGCTGTGAGAGGAGAGAGGATGTAACCTCTATCAGTGAAGTCTGCTGTGAGAGGAGAGAGCTGTAACCTCTATCATGAAGTCTGCTGTGAGAGGAGAGAGGGCTGTAACCTCTATCAGTGAAGTCTGCTGTGAGAGGATAGAGAGGGTGTAACTTCATGTGAAGTTGCTGTGAGAGGAGAGAGGGCTGGAACCTCTATCAGTGAGATCTGCTGTGAGAGGAGAGAGGCTGTAACCTCTATCAGTGAAGTCTGCTGTGAGAGGAAGAGGGCTGTAACCTCTATCAGTGAAGTTCTGCTGTGAGAGGAGAGAGGGCTGTAACCTCTATCAGTGAAGTCTGTGTAGAGGAGAGAGGGCTGTAACCTCTATCAGTGAGTCTGCTGTGAGAGGAGAGAGGGCTGTAACCTCTATCAGTGAAGTCTGCTGTGAGAGGAGAGAGGCTGTAACCTTCTATCAGTGAAGTCTGCTGTGAGAGAGAGAGGGGCTGTAACCTCTATCAGTGAAGTCTGCTGTAGAGGAGAGAGGCTGTAACCTCTATCAGTGAAGTCTGCTGTGAGAGGAGAGAGGTGTAACCTCTATCAGTGAAGCATATGGTGGAGAGGAGAGAGGGCTGTAACCTCTATCAGTGAGTCTTGTGAGAGGAGAGAGGCTGTAACCTCTATCAGTGAGTGTTGGTGAGGAGAGAGAGGCTGTAACTCTATCAGTGAAGTCTGCTGTGAGAGAGAGAGAGGCTTAACCTCTATCAGTGAAGTGCTTGGGGAGAGGAGAGAGGGTGTAACCTCTATCAGTGAGTCTGCTGGTAGAGGAGAGAGGGCTGTAACCTCTATCAGTGAGTGCATGTGTGGAGAGAGAGGATGTAACCTCTATCAGTGAGGCATATGGTGAGAGGAGAGAGGTGTAACCTCTATCAGTGAAGCTATGTGAGAGGGCTGTAACCTCTATCAGTGAAGCAATGTGAGGAGAGAGGGCTGTAACCTCTATCAGTGAAGCAGTATGGTGAGAGGGAGAGAGGCTGTAACCTCTATCAGTGAAGCAGTATGGTTGAGAGGAGAGAGGGTGTAACCTCTATCAGTGAAGTCATTGCTGTGAGAGGGAGAGGAGGCTGTAACATCTAGTGCAGTGAAGCATATGTGAGAGGAGAGAGGGCTGTAACCTCTATCAGGAAAGTGTGATATGGTGTGTTTATGATCCCATCTTCCCAGGTACAGTATATTGATATCATAGGCTCAGATAGAAAAGGGATCCCATGCATGCATCCTTCATTATTGTAGATTTGGCAGTACTAATTTAATCTCAATCGACTGGGCAAATATACTAAAGTAACCCAAGACCAGCACGGTTAACACAGATGAAATACACCAGCAACGAACCCAAAAACAGTCATCATGAAATCAAGCCAATTCTCTCCATTGTGTTTCCCAAACCCTGTTCAGCCCTATGGGATTTTGAATGGTTAGTAGCCCACACAGCTTATATATCACCCCCCTATAAAAATGATTTACAATGTGTTATCCCATCTTTAGGGATGGATAGTCTTCTCCCTGTTCCTGTTTCCTCCAGATAAGCCCCGTGTAACTGTGGTAGGGGCCGGAGGTCCACAGCTGACACCATACACTAGATCACACAGATAGGTCAAGTAAAGAGGGTCATAAAGCCGAAAATAAGCTGTCTGTTGTAGATTCTGATGCTCTTTGGGAGCGATGACAGTGGTTATTTTATGAAGGGAGGGCACAGTGATTATAGATGATGAAGGGAGGTTAACATCAAACCGAACGGGATCCACCGTTATGATTCATCGTTCTTTGTTGTGTGAGGAGGTTTGCCTGCATTGTGTCACCTGCCCAACGTTCCCTCTAAGCTTCCCGAGAGCTGCATGTGGCCAGCTCGTGCACATTTGTTCAATTCTTTTGCTAGTTAGTTGATACTAGCCCAGTTATTTCTAGTCAACAATGGGGGGGGGTTGCTTCCTACAAGAGCACAACACGTGTCCATTTATAGAAATTGTTGTAAAGCTAGTCAAGTAAATAGCTTTTTTTATGTCTTAAAGAGGCAGTGTTGTATTTGAGATGGTCTTGAATAAGCTAAGTAGCCAATATGCAGAGGGTAGCCTCATTTGTCTGATTCTCTGTAATAATGGTATGGGATAATAATACATTTTATTTTGTAAAGTGGTTCTTGCATCAAACAACATTTTCATTCACCTCCACTTCTGAATGATAGTGGATAAACAGGTTAATGTCAAGCCCTGCATGTTAAAAAAAAATGTAGACCTACATTGAACACCACACATTGGCTGCTACTGTAGGCTGAATGATAGAACAGCTATTTCCATGTTAAAATGTTATGGGATGCATTTTCTCCATTGTTTTTGATGGTAGACCACTCGGATAGGCCTACATTATGATCAAATAGCCACAGTAGCCTACTTAGCCACTGTTTATAACTGTAACTTAAAGCGAGTTCAGCCTCAGTGTTCACAGTAACATAATTTGGTACCATGTTTCGAAGTTTGCGCTCAGTAGACGGTGAATTTGCCTCAGTGCAGATTTTTTTTAAGGGAGCATTGCATCTGCCCCATTGACAATTGCAATGTCCTCCTCCAAAATCATATCTGTGCTTTTCGGCTGATGCTATCATCAAACCCTATTATGTACAGAATGCATTCTGCTACAATGGGAAAACCTGCTCAGTGTGCAGTTCACTGATCTTCAACAGACTAACATAACTATTTAAGCGCTGCTCAATACTCCCTCATCATGTGGTGTCAGTGGCATCAACCACCACTTTCCCCTGGGTTAGCCCTAGTGATTCCCTGATCACTGGCCCTGATTGGAGGGATGCTTTAACCGCTATGCTACCTGGGGATGGTCAAGATAAGGGGATCTGATTAGAAAATAAACAAATCAGTGGCGTGATACACACTGTGGTTTGCCATGACAGCACTGGTGAAACCTGATTGCTCTGTAAAAATAAGACTCTGAATTGGATAATGGGTGTTTCCCTCAGATTGTCTCAGTTCAGGATTGAACGGGCGGCGACGTTGGTTATCTCTCCCGGGCATTTACTGGGATTGTATTCTCATTTCACCTCCTTTGATATTACGGGTAGTGGGGCGAAAACACTGTTTTATACAAAGCAGATGCCACGATTACGATGATCTCTTCCTTTTTTGATTAAAAACAGACACAGTTAGTTATAGGCACTCAGAGACGGTTTTTGGCACGAGAGCTCTAACTCAACACACCAAGCAGTGTAGGCTTGCGTTTCAAACCGAATCAGCAAAGATGCTTTCTCCCCAGGCTGGCTCACTACTCACACCGTGAACCCAGAGTACATCCGTTACCCGGGGAGCAGCCGACTGAGGCCAGACGATTTATATCTACACTCAGTCTCCTCTCCTGTTTTTTCTGCATCAACAGCACTTATTGACTGTTATCGCGGAAAGACAAAAAAGCCACGTGACATCCCTGCCATCTCCATTCAGAGAGCAGGAAGGGTTGGTGGTTGCCGCTAATGACATTACCTTTCCCACTTCTCACCCACTCTCTGCCTTTGTCAGAAGGCTTTATGGAGGCTTCATGGTGTTTTCTGTCAATAACATTGATCAACCGTGCTGTGCTCACAGGGAGTCGAGCACAGAACAGGTTGATCTATTTCTGTTCTTTGAGTGTCAATTCTTCTCTGATGCTTCTCATCAGTGGTGCTATTAGTAGACCTAGCTGGGTTTTTCCACGTGCTTGACAAATAACGTGAATCACATGTCTTTAACCAAATAATACCTAGGCCACTTGTAAAACAAAGACTGTCATTGTAACTAAGTCCTTCATGAATAAAAACACAACAGTCTTCTCTGATTACTGTATTATTAATGTCTAGTTGCGCCCTTGGCCCGTTTCAGAGGGAGTATTGTACAGTTTTACTACTCTATATGATGTGTTTTATGGTTTTATAATGCTATATTCGCAGAGCGTTTAAAGCGGGCCTATATTTTTGGAACACCCGTTGAGAGTTTGACAAACTCGGTTAATATTAAACCCCCCCGTGGGGGTATAGATTCAACATCCGTTACGCTGAGTTCTGACGCCGTAATAATTTATTAGTCTCAGTCTCTTTAATCAATTGCGCTTGGATGTGGTTTGGTGGCGTAATTTATGTTGTCGGGGCGACCACGTGCTGTGTTTAGAACTGTGTCTGAAAACATTACTAGCCGTCAAATCCTTTGTTCCTCCATCCTGGTTTCCTCATTCCTCTCAAAGCTCATTGGAGGTGGAGGTTCGAGGGCGGGACCTTTGATCCTCTCCTCCAGTGAGCTTTGAGAGGAATGAAGGAAACAAGGATGGAGGAAACAAGGATTTGACATCTAGTTAGGTTTTCTGACACAGCCTGTGTATGAGAACAAGAAAGGTTAGTTTGGGGTCGWGGCTCGACTGAGGCCCTGCCATGGCCGCCGTGATGCCGCTAATGTTGGAATGTTAGAAGTGGTCACAGCAAACACAAAGAGGATTTGATACAGAGCTGTATGGTCGATTACCGCAKCCTGCTTGGGAATTAAATGTGGTATGAGTGTGTCTGACCATAGAGTGCTGTACACTCTCTCAACAGTTGTGTTACTGTTGTTGATAACGACTGGTTGACATGGATTGAATCGRGATTTTTGGAGCCAATCTGAATCACTCTATCTAAAAATACATCTACCTCCTCTCTTGAAATAGCAGTGTTTTAATTCGATTTCTGATTACACATCAATTGCGGTAGAACAAAAGGCGACTCTTTCTATCTAGGGACCACCCAGAGACGTTGATTTCTTAGTATTCTGGATAGATACTGTGTGTGTTGTGATGCCACATCGACGGGTTCTGGTCGTTTGTTTTTTGTGTGTGGGTGTTCGGATATATCGTTTGGTGCCGTAGATGCTCGTCTGTGTGTTAAGTTCATCTGTTTGTGTGTGTTTACGCAACTTGTGTTTGCTTCGTTGTTCTCTTCTCTCCTGACGATATTTGTAACCATCTAAGGTAAAATTGCTGGACACCTGGAACAGAGCGCAAAAATTAAGCTGGGCAGCTATGAGTACACAGGGACTGGTAGATTACCATGCACTTATAGAGATATTTTCTATACCAGCCACTTCTCACAGTCGTAGTGTGTGTGTTAACTAAACTAGTTAGTTTGAGCCTCTCCAATAGAAGTGCATATTAAAAGCCTCCAGCATCTGAATTACAAGTAAAAAGGAGATAGGTTTTACTCATACATAGTGTTTGGTTATGTGAGAGCAGATTGAAGAGAGACAGCAGGTGCACAGTTTTATAGGTCACTGTGCCACCAGCTTTCCTATAAGTGGAGTCCAACTGGGATGGATTGAGCTGAGAGTCGAGGGCCTAAGAGTGCAATGGAGAGTGAAAGGCAGGAGGGAGAGTAGGCACGCGAGAGAAAGAGCGAGACGGTAAACGGACGCGAGGAAGTGAGAAGCAGTGAGCCCTTCGGAGAGTAAGGAGGAGAGACGGAGGTGTAGAAGAGAAGTGAGGCTGATGGGCTGCGCACTCTGCGAGAGACCAGTAGAGGTAAATTATACTACAGCATCATATTAACGCTCGCTCAGAGTTGACTGGGTCTTATTGATAGAAATAGTCGCTAACGGTAGTTGAAGTATTTCTAGAGAAAGTGGATTTAAGTTAGAGTATCGATGTTGAGTATTGTGTAGTGTGGAAGTTTAGTCTGAAAATGAGGAGTAGTTACCTGCTAGTAGTAGTAGTTAGATTAGTAGGTAGTATTTGGTGATAAGGGACGTAAGTTGTGTAATTTAGTAGCTACTAGTGTTATTGCCTTAGATTGTACTGTGGGAGTTTGAAGTAGGTAGTAGTTTGTGGTCGTAGTAGTAGTTGTTGGTAGTAGTCGTACATGACCTAGTCTCAACATAGGTGGAATCTGTATAGATTGCTGTGAGTTTATGGGGTTTGCTCTGAGAAAGATATTTGGAGGTCTCAAAGACTAGTAGTTAGTTAAGTATGCAGTAGTGTATTTCAATATATGTATTTAATGGCTCACTGGGTAGTGTTGTAGTAGTAGCGTGGTAGTAGTTAGTAGCTGGTAGTAGTAGTAGTGGTAGTTGTGGTGGTAGTAGTAGTATTAGTAGTAGTAGTAGTTGCAGTAGCAGTAGTTTTGTAGTAGTAGCAGTAGCAGTAGTAGCAGTAGGTAGTAGTAGTAGTAGTTGTAGTAGTAGTAGTTGGTAGTAGTTGTGGTAGTAGTAGTTGTAGTAGTTGTGGTAGTAGTAGTAGTAGTAGTAGTAGTTGTGGTAGTAGTAGTAGTAGCTGGTAGTAGTAGTAGTAGTAGTAGTAGTAGTGGTAGTAGTTGTGGTAGTAGTAGTAGTGGTAGTTGTGGAGTAGTAGTAGTAGTAGTAGTAGTAGTAGTAAGTAGTAGTATAGTAGTAGTAGTAGTAGTAGTAGTAGTAGTAAGTAGTAGTAGTAGTGTGGTAGTAGTAGTAGTAGTAGTAGTTGTGGTAGTAGAGTTGTGTAGTAGTAGTAGTAGTAGTAGTTGTGATCTAGTAGTAGTAGCTGGTAGTAGTAGTAGAGTAGTGCAGTAGTTGCAGTAGTAGTAGTTGTGTAGTAGTAGCAGTAGCAGTAGTAGCAGTAGCAGTAGTAGTACTAGTAGTAGTAGTGGTAGTAGTAGTAGTAGTTGTGGTAGTAAGGTAGTAGTAGTAGTAGCTGGTAGTAGTAGTAGTAGTAGTATTGCAGTAGCAGTAGCAGTAGCAGTAGTAGCAGTAGTAGTAGTAGTAGTACTACTAGTAGTAGTGGTAGTAGTAGTAGTAGTAGTTGTTGTGGTAGTAGCAGTAGTAGTAGTAGTAGCAGTAGCTGGTTGTGCTAGGTGGTAGTTGATAGTAATAGTGACTAGCTGGAGTACTAGTAGTCATAGTGCTGGGTATCTAGCAGTAGCAATATTAGTGTCATCATGAAAACGGTGGAACTTTCCCAGTAGATGTGACAGTACCAGGAGAAGCAGCAATAGGATGAGGTATCCTGACAGTGATTTATATGCTGAGCCCGTGGATGGGGAAACTGCAGTGTCAGTTTTTAATCAAGCCTCTCGTTTATTACAGGAAACAATCCTAATTAGCCAGCCAGAAACACATACTGTAATTAACTGTCCAGACTATATGAGAGCCACACTGAAACGCTTAATTGGATCGAAACACTTCAGATTCCGCCTCATTGTTCTGTGTGTGAATTATTCCCTCCATGTAATAGTGGGGGTACTACTCCTAGTAGGGTGAAGTTGCCT
>NC_036859.1:26469404-26478700 GCF_002910315.2 Salvelinus sp. IW2-2015
GGAGGGTTGCAGACAAAACACTCCTTTGTTCTCTAGCTGTTCCCTGGCTTAGCCCACAACACACAGATCCTCCATCGAGAGCTCCATTTGTCATCAGAAATGACAGTTTCCCCGTCTCAACCCTCCGACACAGACCTAGACCTAGAAGACTATCTCTCAAAAGATAGGCCAGATATCGTAAATCTGTATATTATATATAAAATATGGACCACTCTCCATTAATCCCCTCATCTTGGTGAGGAAATGGCATGTTACCGTACCATGCCTTCATGTCTCACAATGTGTACAATGTGTTACTTTATAGTGGAACAAATGGCAGTCAGATGTGTGTTTACATTACTGTTTGACTAATTCAAAACCGTTTCAGATCATGATGTAGCGTAGGCTGTCCGTGCAGCGAGGGAAAAGGGATGTGATCCCTTGGCAAAGGACAGTGGACACAGCTGGGTCCAGGGAAGAGACTGCCAAGTGGTGATTCCACTCTATTCCACTCTGTGCAGGGGCCTCTCTAGTGCCCAGAGAGGAGAAAAAGAGAGTGAAACTGTTGTCATGGAAGCACTTCAGAAAATGATGAATTGAATCATGCTGCCCTCTCTCCATTTTCCCTGCTCCTGACCCGCAGGGTTTTATTTTGTGCTGGTGTGTGCCATGGTGTGTTTGTTTTGTGTGTGTGTGGGTGTGCTGGCTCGCTGTGTGTAAGTCTGTTTGTGTGTGTACGCACTTGTTGCTTGTGTCTTGTCTGGTTTGTAACCATTGGTCATTGCTGGACACTGGACAGACACAATATAGGCATGAAGACACACAGTCTGTGTGATTACTCTGAGCTATTTCTACCAGCCACTCTCTCAGTTAGTCTCAGTTAGTTGGCCTCAATACTTCAAAGCCTCCAGACTGATTCAAAGGGGGTTTTCCATAATGTCGTTACTGCAGGTGCCAGTTTTATAGGTCACTGTGCCACCAGCTTTCCATAAGTGGGCCAACGGATTGGGATCTCTCCTTCTGGCTAGACGCTGATCTTTTTAACATTTCATTTTTCCTGCTGGTGGTTAAGGTTGTATTGGGGGAGGGGAAGCTCATCCTAGATCTGTACCTACAGTAGGGGTAACTTCCCCCCGGAGCATAATAGTTAACAAGAGRTTGTATTGAGGTTGTTTGGTGGCTGGATTCCATGGGTGGGTTCTGGGTTGGATCTATGGTGTTAAAGTTGGCAGGAGACCGCGGTGCCCCGATGGGTGGCCATTTAAATTCAATTTGATCTGGATTTGAGTGGAGCCAAGTATTCCAGAAACCCCATAAAACTCACAGCAAACTGCCCATTTAGACGTTTCTCTCAACATATATGACAGGTCTAATACAGAGGCCCTGATATTTATAGGGTGAGGAGTCCTCTTAAGTAGATCCACATACACGTGTTATTAAGTGCACTTCTCTAGAGGCAAGTGGGGGATTACAGCACTCGTTGTTGAGTTGAGTATGARTACCCTAGTGCTTTTATGATCAGTTACTGTAAGGCTGTCTAGGGGAGGGGACGGAGGCAGTTACTGGTGGTCTTTGGGGTGTTGGAGGGGTGCAGAGTGTGAGTAGGCTGTCAGCTTCAGTGTCTCTCTTCAATCTGCTCTCATTCAGACATCAGGATATTTTACTCTTTACTTTTTAAAGTGTAATATGCCTCGTGGAGTGTTACACTATGTTTTAACACTCCTTACACTTGAGGAAATACTTAATCATGGATATCCRCACTGACAGCTGTTCCTTGAGTTTTTGATGTGGAGGAGAGAGGAAGAGTTTGGTTAAGATAAAATATCCCATATTATATGAGGTCAGGGCCTGTAGTCTCAAAGTAGGAGTTCTGATCTAGGATCAGTTTTGCCTATTAGATAATGATGAATAGGATGACATGGACATGGACACCTGATCCTAGATCACCAATCCTAATTTGATATGCCCTAGGAATACGGGCCCTGACACCGTCTTTACGGTCAGCAGTTGAAACAATAACAAAGCATTCTCCAAGCCCCAGACTGTTTTGGTAAAGCGCTGAGGGATGGGGCTGGAGAAATATAACCACTCTCAAATTCATAGACAGAGCTAGGGACGCAAGGACTGACCATATATGATATAACAGTTATAGTTTGAACCAATAATAAGAAGTGGCCAGCTGGGCTAATTAAAATACAGTAAATCAGCTTTGTGGAGGAACAACTACCAGTTTACCTTTCTCAGGCAAACACTTTATTAAGACATTTTTGTTTAGGGGAAAGYGCAAATGATGTCATGTAGTCTGTTTAGGTGCCGTCACTGCTCTGAGTAACTTTCTCACCATCCAGAATATTTACAGATGCACTTATTGACTGTTTATYAAGGTAACTATGTGAGTGTTTATCAAGGTAGCTTTCCCACTGTTCTAAAAATATATACTAGGCCATGTAAGCAGAGGAAAGCACTGGGCGACAGACAGACAGGACAGACAGCGACAGACAGACAGACAGACAGACAGACAGACAGACAGACAGACAGACAGACAGACAGACAGACAGACAGACGCGACAGACAGACAGACAGACAGACAGACCAGACAGACAGAACAGACGACAAACAGACAGACAGACAGACAGACAGACAGACAGCAGACAGACAGACAGAGCAGACAGACAGACAACAGGATTTGCAGGCTTCTATGCTATTAGAATGGAAACCACAGGCAGTCTCTCATCGACCTCAGATAACCCTGCCTGTCTCCCCTCCCATCAACAGCACAGCATCCATCATTCAAACTAGTGGAGAAGTCTCATCAGAGAGCTGGAGTGGTGGTGGTTAGGGTCCAACAGGCTTTTTCATCAGACAGCTGCAATTTCTAATGGCGCACATGGAAGGAGACAGAGCTATGGATGCAAGGACTGACCATATACAGTTCAAGTCGGAAGTTTACATACACCTTAGCCAAATATATTTAAACTCAGTTTTCACAATTCCTGACATTTAATCCTTGTAAAAAGTCCCTGTCTAGTCAGTTAGGATCACCAATTATTTTAAGAATGTGAAATGTCAGAATAATAGTAGAGAGAATGATTTATTTCAGCTTTTATTTTCTTCACATCACATTCCCAGTGGGTCAGAAGTTTACATAACATCAATTAGTATTGGTAGGATTGCCTTTAAATTGTTTAACTTGGGTCAAACGTTTGGGTAGCCTTCCACAAGCTTCCACAATAAGTTGGGTGATTTTTGGCCCATTCCTCTTGACAGAGCTGGTGGAAACGGAGTCAGGTTTGTAGGTCTCCTTGCCCGCCACACGCTTTTTCAGTTCTGACCACAAATTTTCTATAGGATTGAGGTCAGGGCTTTGTGATGGCCACTCCAATACCTTGACTTTGTTGTCCTTAAGCCATAACTTTGGAAGTATACTTGGGGTCAATTGTCCATTTGGAAGACCCATTTGCAACCAAGCTTTAACTTCCTGACTGATCTTGAGATGTTGCTTCAATATATCCACAAAATTTTCCACCTCATGATGCCATCTTTTTTGTGAAGTGCACCAGTCCTTCCTGCAGTAAAAGCACCCCACAACATGATGCTGCCACCCGTGCTTCACGGTTGGGATGGTGTTCTTCGGCTTGCAAGCCTCCCCTTTTTTCCTCCAAACATAACCATGTCATTATGGCCAAACAGTTCTATTTTTGTTTCGTCAGACCAGAGGACATTTCTACAAAAAGTATGATCGGTCCCATGTGCAGTTGCAAACCAGTAGTCTGTTGTTATGGCGTGTTGGAGCAGGGCTTCTTCCTTGCTGAGCGGCCTTTCAGGTTATGTCGATATAGGACTCGCTTTACTGTGGGATATTAGATACTTTTGTACCTGTTTCCTCCAGCATCTTCACAAGGTCCTTTGCTGTTTTTCTGGGATTGATGTTGCAACTTTTCGCACCAAAGTACGTTCATCTCTAGGAGACAGAACGCGTCTCCTTCCTGAGCGGTATGACGGCTGCGTGGTTCCATGGTGTTTTTTACTTGCGTATATTGTTTGTACAGATGAACGGTACCTTCAAGCATTTGGAAAATTGCTCCAAGGATGAACCAGACTTGTGGAGGTCTACATTTTATTTCTGAGGTCTTGCTGATTTCTTTTGATTTTCGCATGATGTCAAGCAAAGAGGCACTGAGTTTGAAGGTAGGCCTTAAAATACATCCACAGGTACACCTCCAATTGACTTAATTATGTCAATTAGCCTATCAGAAGCTTCTAAAGCCATGACATAATTGTCTGGTATTTTCAAGCTGTTTAAAGGCAGAGGCACTTAGTGTATGTAAACTTCTGACCACTGGAATTGTGATACAGTGAATTATAAGTGAAATAATCTATCTGTAAACAATTGTTTGGGAAAATATTTGTGTCATGCACAAAGTAGATGTCCTAACCGACTTGCCAAACTATAGTTTGTTTTAACAATACATTTGTGGAGTGGTTGAAAATGAGTTTTAATGACTACCAACCTAAGTCTATGTAAACTTCCCACTTCAACTGTATGATATCAACATTATAGTTGAACCATGTTTTAGGCTTTAGTGTTTGGTTACATTTACTTTGATTACAAACATTGGCATAAAGCAAGCTTATATTTTGGGTTCTGATGGGCTATGACAGTTAAACTAAGCTCTTGAGGCATTTAAAAAAATCTATGGGTACACCATTAATTTATACGACCAAAAATGAATATAGCAACTGCAGATCGAACAATCTAATTAATCCAGGGTTTTATAGGGTGTGAAGTTCTGCTCCCTAGTCCTTCATCCCAGTGCTGTATTTCACTGTGTATTCTATCCTATCTGGTTTTGCCTTTAGAGAACACATCCCAGGGGTATTACTTTATTAGCTATTGATTTCCTGTCCCCTCTCCTTTGTGTGGCTGAGGACTCCTCAGGACTGTTTATAGACATCATCAGACACCGAGCGGACAAGCGGGAGGGTCCCGGACCCTTTTTAGCTGAGGTGGCAAGGAGGACATGGCATTCGCCTATCATCCGGTCCCGTTTGGTTGGATGCAGCTGGCTAACGTAGCTGATCAATCAGGCTCTGTGGTGAAGATAATGGCAGCGSGATTGATCTGCTGAAATATAGATGATGGACCCTCACTCTCACTGATTGTMTTTACCAGATCATACCTCCTACCTAAAATGTAACATTGGGAAAGTCWCAAAACAGCCACTACACTGCTTTTGTTAGRCCTGTAGCAAGGCAATTAGCTACTCATTACTTTAACATGACACTCCCAAATGATAACTTCATATGTCTATTTTAGGACCACTTCAACACTCTACGTCTACAAGCATCTTGGGAGGTAGAAACATTTTGTTCATGACCAATTGTCATTTGAAAAGTGAAAGAATATTCAAAGACTGGATTATAGTTTCATGCACTGTACTGTTTAATGGTCACATACACCGGATAGTCGTACGGCGCCCCTGGAGMAAATTAGGGTTAAGTGMCTTTCTCAAGGGCACATCGACAGATTTCCACCATGTCGGCTCGGGCCCAACGCTCTAACTGCTARGCTACCTGCCGCCCTGGCAGGTGCCCTGTGCAGAGTCCTTGGCCCTGGCTGTGCTGTGGCCTTGCTGCTAATCAGGAAACATGTTTTACAGAACATGAAAGGAGCCCCCTCTGACAAAGAGGAGACATCCACTTCCTGGCTCCTTCGTCCAGGAGTGCTCCCTTTGAAGCAGAAAGCCACGGGAAATAAATTATTTTCTCCGGATTGTTGTTGGAGAGATGGCAGCTTTAAACCCCTGTACTCCCTTCCAATTAATGGGTCGTAGTAGTGGGGAAGGGACGGGGACCAGAGAGGGATAATGAAATGTTAAGTCACCGACTAGCGTTCCAGTACTAAGGCAGGTGTCCGTGAAAAACACTGGGCGGCAGTCGAATACTGATGAATAATGTGTTGGAGGTCTTTTGATCATACATATTAACTAACATTATTGATATCATATGGCTATGAGAAGATGTTGAACGATCTGGAGGATGTGCAGATACACCAGCAGTGGTACCCAGTGTCCTGTGACACAGAAGTGAACTGCTGTGTGTGTGTGTGTGTGTGTGTGTGTGTGTGTGTGTGTGTGGTTGGTGTGGGGTTGTTGTGTGTTGTGTGGTGTGTGTGTGTGGTGGTTGGGTGGTGGTTGGTGTTTTCTGTGTGTACGTGCCTGCAATTGATTGTAAATTGAAGACAACTCAGAATTCAGGTCAAGTCTTTTGACTCGTTAGTCCCTCCCATAATCCAAGGCGCTTAGAAATTGCAGCTGTCTGATGAAAAGCCTGTCTGGACCCTATATACCACTCCAGCTCTCTGTATGAGACTCTCTTCCTTGTCTTGTGCTGTTGATGGGAGGGGAGACTCTGAAGACTTCATTCTAATAGCATAGAGCCTGCAAATCCTCTCTGTCTATCTCTCTCACTCTGTCGCTTGTCTGTCTGTTTCCCTATATGTCTTTACATTTTATTTTACCCCTTGTTTTCCATGGTATCCAATTGGTGTAAGTTACTGTCTTGTCCATCGCTTGCAACTTCCGTAACGGACTCGGGAGGGCCAACAGGGTCGAGAGCCATGCGTCCTCCGAACACAACCCACGCAAGCCGCACTGCTTTTTGACACAATGCCATCAACCCGGAAGCCAGCCGCACAAATGTGTCGGAGGGAATAGACACCGTAACTCCTAGCGACCTGGTCAGCTGCACTGCACCCGGCCCGCCACATGAGTCCGTAGTAGCGCGCTGAGGACAAGGATATCCTGCGGCCAAACCTCACCTAACCCCGGGGACGACGCTGGGCAATTGTGGGCCGCCCCATGAGCTCCGGTCGTCGCTAGCCTCGGGAGCTTAGCACTGCAATGCAAGTGCCCTTTAGACCACTGCGCCACCCGGAGGCCCCTAGTTGTATTTTTAGAACGGTGGGAAAGTTACTTGATAAACATGCACATAGTTACCTTGATAAACAGTCAATAAGTGGCAATTGTAAATATTCTGATGGTGAGAAAGTTTACTCAGGCAGTGAGGCACTTAACAGAATTACATGACATCTTTGCAACTTTCCCTAAACAAAAAATGTCTTAATAAAGTGTATGCCTGAGAAAGGTAAACTGGTAGTTGGTTCCTCCACAAGCTGAACTTTACTGTAATTTTAATTAGCCAGCTGGCCACTGCTCTTACTTGAATCAGCAAAGGTAGCTAATTAGCGCCCCATCAAGAAGCTTGCTTGATATACGATCGAAGTGGGCAATGCAGAAGCTGGATGGCTATTTTCAGCTATACTGCATGGGAAAGATGTACACAGTGCACCCCTCATTCATTACACATGTCAGGAAGGATGGACAATGATAGATTAGGCTAGAAATAGGTTTACGACTAATATAGAGTTAGACTTAATATATGGTTAGACCTAATATAGGTTAGACAATATACGTAGCAAGTTTAAGATATATAACAATACAAGTACATATCAATTTGTAATGAGCTGTTTATTTTCTCTGCAAGACTTGCTGAAATGTCAGCCTACAGCTAAAACTACGGTCATTCCTGAATGGTGAAGGAGAGGCCATGCTGCTGCCCTCAAACTAATTCAAACACGTGCACTAGCCATACATACAAAGGACCACGTTATACAGCTATCTTCAACATCAGCAAGACGAACCACAACGAGTGAAACAACTCTATAGATTAAAGAACGCAAACACAACCAAATAGCATACAGGCTACACATAGAAACCTAGAGCCCAGCAAACTACGCCTGACACAAACAACAGAACGGTCAGCGTGCAGAATGGCAGCCCTGTTTCACAATCAACCTACATGCAATAACAAGGCGTTTACAAATCCATCTTGGAAACAACCTTGCGTTGCGACAACACATTATTTCACATCACACACCAGGAAACAGAGAGAGAGGCTGGACTAGATCTTAATCATCTAAAAATAAACCCATCAAATGAGTGCTTCTGGCCCTCAGAAAGTGGCTGCGCCCAATAAGGGCTAGCCCTTTCCCTATAATAGATCAAATATAATATTTTTACAGGGCCACATAGGGGCTAAAAGTAGTGCACTATATGTGAAATAGGGTGCCATTTGTGAAGCATAATTAATTGGTGTCAGTGTGCCCTATGGATTTCTCTACTGAGTGTTTATACAGTGGGCAGACGGTGGAAAAAGTGTTATGGCCTGACTGGAGAGGGTATTGTTCTGCCCACCGCTTGGTTGGACGTGAGATGTTTAGACACACCGCACGTCTGGCCACTACTCTGACTTGTGGGTTATTAGTAATATATAAACACCACCAGAGTTACAGTATGAATGTAAGGGAGATGATGAATAGGAAAGGAAGAGTGAGAGGAGAGTACAGAAACATACAACCACATGGAGAAGAAGGGGCAGGAAGGAGAGAGAGAGATGGCCAAATTAAAGGCCCTTTAATTGAATCTGAAGAGACAGGAGACCGAGAGGAGAGACACAAGAGAGGCAAGAGAGAGAGAGAGACACAGAGAAAAAGAGAGAGAGACAGAGAGGACAGAGAGAGAGAGAGCGAGAGGAGAGAGAGAGAGACGAGAGAGAGGAACAGAGACAGAGCAGAGAGAGAGAGAGACCATAGAGACATAGGAGAATTGCAACCTAAATAATACATTCCGAGAACATTCAGGGAACCTAATATGCTAAGCTGGGGAGTGACTATGCTAATGTTGCTATGCAGTGAATGGTGAAAGAATGTGGGCTTTGTGTAAAGGGTCTATCAGTATTCTGCTGGAGTGGCAGCCCAAAGATAGATGTCTGACGAAAGGTAAGGTGGGACTCTGTGGCCACCATCAATCAATAGCCTCATCTGCCTCTCCTCTCTGGCTTGTGTGAGTTTGTGTGCGCTGTGTGTTTTGCGTGCGTTCGTGTGCTTGCGTGTGTGTGTATGTTTTGCATGTGTGTGTGCGGCTGAGTTGATACGCTCTCCCCCTCACCCCCACACATATGAGACTGTGTCGACACACGCACACACCAAACCGAGATCCAAGCAGCAGTGAAGCGTCTGGATCAGGGGCTTTGCAGACAAAGTCTTTTCCAGTAGGCTAGCAACAATGGCCTCCTCCCAACAGCCACAGTCCAGTCTGTCCTGTCAACCCGGGGTGAAAGAGACAGCAGGGTTTTCTTCTTTAGAGCAAGTGGGTCATTCAACTGGGCTTGGCCTGTGGCTCTGTACTTGCCGAACTGCACCACAGCATGGCATTAAGACTTAGTGCTCGTGTTTGGAGTATACATATTCTGTTGCT
>NC_036859.1:26478800-26487918 GCF_002910315.2 Salvelinus sp. IW2-2015
ATGTTTTGCGCACCCTACAGCTCGTGTTTCCAAATCTCTGACCCGTTGGAGTCACATGAGTTAACCCAGACTCTCAATTTCACATCGCAAACAACTCAACCAATTACACAGCCACCCTACTTGTTTCCACCGTTTCACACAATGCAACCTCTTTTAATGTCTTTTCTCTCTATTCACTCCAGGTCCCCTAAATCCTACACGCCCCCTTCGCCCCCTCTACTGAAAGCCACCCCTCCTCTCACTCCTTCCCTCTTTTCTTTGCCCACCTCTCATTTTTCCCATTTTGTTCCACTGGTATAAGGTTTCTCCTAATCCCAAGCAACTGCCTCTCTTGAAAAAAACCCTCCAACTCCCGTCCCCGCACCTCGTCGCCTCTCTCTTTTCCTTCTGTTTCTATTCTAGCATTCATACCCCTCCCCTCCTCCCCGTTTCCTCCCCTGCCTCCGCCTGTCCTCTATCTGTAGGAGCGGGCAGTTCTGCCAGACTCACTGGCCAAGTGTAGTGAGTGGTCTCTGTTCTGTCTGAGCCCTGCCCCTGGCGGCTTGCATGGCTGTAAGGGTAGAGGTCAAAAAGGCCCTCGTTCTTTGTGGACACCATAATTTAATTTCAATCCATTACAGAGCAGCTCTTGTGCGGGAGCCATGTGGTGTTGTATTTGTGTATGTGTGTGTGGTTCGTGTGTGTGCGTTTGCGTGCTCGTGGCGCGTGTCGTGCACATGTGCGCAATGTGCGCTTGTGTGTGTCCCCGTGTGGTGCTGGAGACAAGAGAGTGAGAAGAAAGAAAGAATGAAATAAAGAGAGAGAGCTAAGGTGATGTTGACTGAGTGTGGAGTGAGAGATGAGGTGAGTGAATGTGAGAGTGAGTGAGGCTCGCAGTGAGGATGCGTGAGAGGATGAGTGAGTGACGTGAGTGAGTGAGTGGAAGGGTGAGTGCTGAGTGAAGTGAGCTTGAGTGAAGTTGTGGTGAGTATGAGCTAGTTAGGGATGGGTGAGTGAGTGAGTGAGTGAGTGAAGTGAGTGAGTTTTGAGTGTGGGCGAGTGAGTGAGGCTTCAGTGAGTGAGGATGAGTGGAGAGTGTAGTGAGTAAGAGGCAAAGACCATGTATGTTTGTGTATATGAGTCATTATGCTGTGAATAGAAGGTGTAGACATCCGCTTGGCTTGTGGGTCCTTTCTGCTTGTCTACTTCATATAGATGTCAACATAATGTATATGTCATATGTGTGTGAGTGTGTATGTCTACATGAGGTCAACTGACATGTCATGGTTATACCATAGTAGCTAACATCTTCAAAACACTGCCATTTTCATTGTTAACCTCTTTTTAATGTCTGTTTTTACTGAACCTTTAGTTAACTAGGCAAGTCAGTTAAGAACACATAGTTATTTACAATGACGGCCTACCAAAAGGCCTCCTGGTGGAACAGGGGCCTGGGATTAAAAAAGAAATAAACATATATAAATATAGGACAAAACACACATCACGACAAGAGAGACAATACTACATAAAGAGAGACTTAAGACAACAACATAGCAAGGCAGCAACACAACATGACAACAACATGGCAGCAACACAACATGACAACAACATGGTAGCAACACAACATGGTAGCAGCACAAAAACATGGTACAAACATGATTGGGCACAGACAACTGCACAAAGGGCAAGAAGGTAGAGACAATACATCACACAAAGCAGCCACAACTGTCAGTAAGAGTGTCCATGATTTAGTCTTTGAATGAAGAGATTGAGATAAAACTGTCCAGTTTGAGTGTTTGTTACAGCTCGTACCAGTCGCTAGCTGCAGTGAACTGAAAAGATGAGCGAACCAGGGATGTGTGTGCTTTGGGGACCTTTAACAGAGTGTGACTGGCAGAGTGGGTGTTGTATGTGGAGGATGAGGGCTGCAGTAGATATCTCAGATAGGGGGAGTGAGGCCTAAGAGGGTTTTATAAATAAGCATCAACCAGTGGGTCTTGCGACGGGTATAGAGAGATGACCAGTTTACAGAGGAGTATAGAGTGCAGTTGATGTGTCCTATAAGGGAGCAATTGGTGGCAAATCTGGATGGCCGAATGGTGCTAGCAGGGGTAGGATGGTGATCTTGATATCAGGGTTAGTGTTTGGATACTGAGGTGGAAAGGTAGCGATTACGATAGAGGAAGACCAAGAGCTCTAGATTTAACTTTAACCTGCAGCTTTGATATGTTGCTGGAGGAGAAGGGACAGTGTACCCTTACTGACACACACACACACACAACAACAGCAGACACACGAGCACACACAGCCACACCACACTACACAGCACACACACACACACCACACACACCACACGACACCACCTCACACACACACACAGCACACACACACACACACGACCACACAGCACACACACAAAACAAGCCTGTCAGTCTCTGTGTTATTGGGTCAGGAAGCAGGAGAAACAGAGAGGCCAGGGTTGGCCACTTACAAGCAACAACACACTAACGCGAACATAAACTGTCTGTGTCAAAAGAAGTGCGGCCGTAAAGGGAATAGGGTGCTGTTTGGGACACAGTCAGTCTGTCCTGGGGAGCAGGATGGAATCGCCACATGCAAACTCGCTGTATTCATTACAGACGGTCACTAATATCAGATGGAAGCTTCTAACTCCATGACTTACATACCTTTAATAAGACATGGTACTATTGTGCTGTATGCCAAGTTAATATTTTGGCCTCCTGTTGTTATACACTTCATGCTCTCTATGTTATTGTTTCAGGTACGGCAAGAACACATATGACACACAAACAAGGTCTCAACTAGGCACTTCGAACATCTATGCTGGCAGTGTTTTCCAGCCTTGGGGTGTACTGCTGGCTCCTGAATGTCCTGACATCACCATAAACTCTCCCTTTTACGCCCTCTGGAAATATATCCTTTAAGAAATGGTCCAAACAAAACTTAATCCCAACCAACCTTGTCTGATTAATACTGAGTTGGTGTTTGTGTGGTGTGTGTGTGTGTGTGTGTGGTGTGTGTGTGTGTGGTGTGGGTGGTGTGTGTGTGTGTGTGTGTGTGTGTGTGGTGTTGTGGTGTGTGTGTGTTACATGCTCATGTGGCTGGATTGAGCTCATTCTCGTCAGAATAGTACTAGTATCCATTGCCTTTGAGCTTATCTGTCACGCCAGCAGCCAGCCCCCCTCCCCCGCGATCTCGCTCTCTCTCTTTGCTCTCTCTCGTCTCTCTCTCATCTTCGTCTCTCTCTCGTCTACTCTCTCCTTGCTCTCTCTGCTCTCTTCTCTCTCCTCGCTCCGTCTCTCTCTGTCTCCTCTTTCTCTCTCGTCTCTCTCGTCTGATGTCTCTCTCTCTCTCTCCTCGTCTCGGTCTCCTCTCTCTCCTCCTCTCTGCTCTGCTCTGCGTCTCTCTCGTCGTCTGCGTCTGTCGTCTCTCCTCAGCGTCTCTCTGCTCTTCTCTCTCTCTCTCTCTTCTCCGGTCTCTCTCGTCTCGCTCTCTCTCTCGTCTCTCTCTTCTCGTCTCTCTCTTCGTGCTCTCTCTCTTTCTCGTCCTGCTCTCTCTTCTCTCGATCTCGTCTCTCTCTCGTCTTCTCCTCTCTCATCTCAGTCTACGGCAAGCACGGTCAAGAATGCAGAGTTGTTCTGGTAGTAAGAATGTATTCTCCCTGCAGCAATCAATCCCTGAACCTTACAGCTAGAGATACTTAAAAACAACTGTGAACAAGAGACAATAACTCCTTTACTGTCTTACTTAACAAGCCTCAATGAAAATCCCAACAGAGCGACTACTTAAGTCTTTACTAAAAACACCAGCCGTCTCCTCTCACTTTTCAGCAATAGTCTAATTGCCTGTCTTCAAATGTCTTAAAAAACGACAAGCTTCATACCCTCCAGGTAGACGTTGGCCTTAGACCCAGATCTAGGATCAGCTTATGCTAGTTTGAACCATTAGGGGGAAACAGAAAATGGACCTTAGTTCAGTGCCTAGGGATAACTCCTCCTCTACATCATACAGTACCCCACTATCCTACAGAAGAACCATAGTAGTTCATGCCTCTGATAGGAAGTGTGTGTGTGTGTGTGTGTGTTGAAACTCACTAGTGGCGAGAGCTCCACTCAATGTAGTACTGATGTAGTACTGATGTAGTATTGATGTAGTACTGATGTAGTACTGATGTAGTATTGATGTAGTACTGATGTAGTACTGATGCAACCTGACATCAACATTTTTACATTTTACATTTAAGTCATTTAGCAGACGCTCTTATCCAGAGCGACTTACAAATTGGAAAGTTCATACATATTCATCCTGGTCCCCCCGTGGGGAATGAACCCACAACCCTGGCGTTGCAAGCGCCATGCTCTACCAACTGAGCCACATGGGAACATCATGCATAGCTCTCTGTAACGGCTGTCAGGCTGTGAGGAGGACAGTGTTCTGTCTACTCTACCAGTGTGTTTGACAGAAGTCCTTGCTAGAACTGTACATGCACCAGGTTGAACACTTAACAGCCTGTTTGTATGGCTCAAGACCGAGGAAAATAATTGCTGAATAAGTCCATTTCTCTGTCATATTCTGTCACAGTTGTATGTTCACAGTCAGCAAGGAAGTACAAAACCGTCACGTTACCAGGTCGGAATTGTTTTATCTGCCTTCATCTGTGATAATGAGTTTTTTCAATTAAATATATAAACCCTGGATTGCTGATGCTATGTATTGGCCAATGAGAGGCTTTGAAGCCACTGGTTGGCCATATTGGTACTCCCAAGTAGGAACAGTCCTCCTTAGGAATTAATGGGTTTACTACAGTATTTCAATGACATGTTTCAAGGACAAAAGTACATGTATTTAAGTATTTCTTAGTTGTAGTGGGGACAGTAACATTAGTCATGTCTAGAAATGATACTTCAAGGGGAAAAAAAGATATTTGTGTTGTTTTATTTGTATGCATAGCTCAGATAATATCATTTAAAAGTATGGAGTAAGGTGTCTACAATATAATAAATGTGGCACAAATGAGTGTAGACATTAATAAATGCATTTCTATAGCTTCCAATATATCTTTTTACAATGGTAGGGAGGCATGGTGGATTGAGGCACGGTGTCTTCAACACAGCGCCCCCTGTCAGTCATTTAGTGTATATATATACTAGTGTATATATATAAATAAATCATTGGATTTCTTTTGTAGTACCGTCTCATTTTAAATTAACAACATGATTTTTGGACAGCTGTCATCAGGTTCTTTAGGAAATGAAACAATGAAGAATGTTTGTCGACATTTAAGTCTGCTCTCGAGACCGCAAAACAGTACAGAATGAGACTACTACAAACTCTGTCTGTCCTTTTAAATCCTTTCTGTTCCTTGTGTGTTGTGTTGAGTCCCTCACACACAAGCGCATGKGCACATGCACAAACACACACACATACACACCCTCGGCTCAACCAAGTCTCAGTCCAGCTCAGTCCTCAGTCCTCAGTACATCATGGCCTACCTTTAGCAAGCCACTCGCTCATTCAGGAGGACTTCCCATCCATTGTCAGTGTCTCAGCTTGAAGACGGGGTGTGTGTGTGTGTGTGTGTGTCAGCCTGGCCACTGTTCCACTATTGTGTTCTATGTGGCGTGAAACTCCTTGGGATGTGTGTGTAAAACCCCTCAAAGTGCCAAAGAGCCTGTTCATGTTAGACAGTAGTGATGGGGGGAAATCTATACAGTTACATATCGGGACATTATTTTTGATGTTTTCTCATGGCTCTGCAGCCATTACGTCTTGAAGTCATTATGAATGAGGATGGGGAGATAATAACACTGTAATGGGGATCACAGTGGCTAATGTAGTTCTATGTCTGTCTGTCTGTCTGGACATACATTAGGCCATCTGTACCTGTACGTGTTGAGGATGACATTGATTGGCTCATTGGGCTATGGAGAAAAATATACTGTGTGTACAGAACGTTATTCTTCTTGCATTACCATTGCCCATACCAGATAGGGCTGGGAATTGCTAGGGACCTCAATATACGAAATTATTGCGATACTTCGCTGCCGATACGATATGTATTGCGAAATCTCATACGATTCCATATGTAYTGCGATTCGATACTGTGATTTAAATGCAATTCGTTGTTCCAAACATATTGTTCACCATATGTCTGCTGCAGAGGGACAAGACAGAGCCATGACAAAACGAGTTGTGATCAGTCATGGAAATAAGTCCTGAAAACAAATTGGCTCCCTATTTAAAAAGAAGATGGAGGACAAGCTATGAAGGAAAAATACTGGAGTTTTGGTGCAGGTACAGCCAACTAGCGCAAAAATAATATCCCGATATGGAATTGTAGCGATTTTTTTTCTCCCATCACTAATACCAGAGTGGGTCCAACAGACAGACTACAAAGAAGGTAGCTAGTGACAGTACAGACACATCTTTCTACCACTGTCTATTTATGGTGCTGTCTGTCTGTCTGTAGTCCTGTTATTATTACTCACCCCAGATGCAGGATAGGCAGTCCAGCCTAGCTCAGCAGTAGCCACCCGAGTGTCCATCAACGTTTCTACGATCGAAGAGAAGAGAAGAGAGAGGAGAAGAGGAGAGAGAGAGAAGAGAGAGCGAGAGAGAAGAGAGAGACAAAGAAGAGATAGAGAGGCAGAAGAAAAGACGCGAGAGACAAGACCAGCAGACCCACAGAAGCAGACGAAGAACGAGAGAGAGACGAGAGAGCAGAAAGATGAGAGATTTCACCAGTCGGATCGACGAGACGCATGAAGAAGAACTAAGTCAGTTATTCAATAACACGCAGAAAGACAGTTCCATACATTCTCAGTTCCTTCCATGGTGAGTTGAGCCATGAAGGACACTTTTGCTGATTTACTTCGGAAACGACCCTGCAGTTTGTCACAGAATATCAAAACACTTGATGACAGCAAATGAAAAGACCTTGCTAGATTTATCTCTCATTTCACACTCCTTTCCTGTTTCAAAAACCGAGTTGAACGAGAACAAAGGTTCATTTCTCTCGATTGAGTGGAAGTTGAGGCAGTGCCAGCCCATGGCGTCCGGCGATACCTACGCCTCATACAAGTGCTCTTGGCTTAGACTCCCCCATCACTCGGCCATCCTTCTTGCCGGCCTCCTACTGTCCGCCTCGAGCTAGCTCCTCTGGACCATAGCTTCAGCCTTGCTCCGCACGCTCATAGCTCCCGGCCCCGGCTCTAGTTGCTGGGCCATGCATCATCTCATGGTTTTGCTTTGTTTTGCTGTCATGGTTGTCTGTGTGTGTGTGTGTGTGTGGTGCGTGTGTGTTGGGTTTGTGCTGTGTAGTGGTTGTGTGTGTGTGTTGGTGTGTCTGCCTTTGCCAGTTGTTGTGTCTGCCCGTTGTTGCTCGTCCGCGCATGTGGTTTTTGTTTGTGTGCTCAGGCCGAGCTTCTGTCCATTTATCTCTATATCTGATCCATCATCAATGTAGAGGGCTCTCCACAGCCAGCCAGGCCATTTTCACTCACGTGTTTCCTTTAGAAACACTATCAGAGCACTGACACCCTGATAGCCTGGCCAGAGACAATACACTCAACACACAAAACCAGAGACACCAATTGGGTCTCAGGGACAACTCTTGACATGGCATTTATATCCAATCGGCTCACCTTAGTACTAAACAAATCAACAAATGAATACCACCTTCAACAGCCAATTCAAAACGTGTGTCTACAAAGCAGCCATCCTCAAGAGCTCCCAAAATAACAATGTGGTTAATAAGCTACAGACTGAGAGAGGCTTCAAATGCAGAGCAGACATGCTCATCAACACACCTTGAGAGGAAGCCTGAATAATTATCTCCATTTCTCTTCTCTTCCTCTTTTATTTAGCCTCTCTCAGAGAATGACGGGTACCCCCCCTTCTCTCTACTTCCCCCCTCTCCCCTCTCTCTCCCTAACCCTCCCTGACACCCCACAGACAAATAGACCTGGCACCAGTCCCGAGCCATTTGTCAGCCTGTGTTGATTCATATCTGCAGCTTTGGCATACCGTCGGCGTCGCTGAAAGCTAATATTGTTCCAGGTAAGTGAGGACGAGAAACTACGGCCTCAGATTTACTGCTTTTCTATGGGCCAGCCCCCCCCCCTCCCCGAAGAGCTACAGATTGATGAGCACTGTGACCAGACAGCCTCTTCAGCTGGGTAATGATAGATTCATATGATATAATATAACAGATAGTTTATACTCTGCCAGCAGACGGTTCATCTTGTTGGAAGTCAGCCAGAGATTATTTCACCTTGGTATATCTTGTGCCAACTGCCAAGGCGTGTCTAGGTGTGTCTAGATAGATACAAGAAGAGTGAGGATATGCCAGGAAGGCGTGTCTAGATGAGGATATGCCAGGAAGGCGTGTCTAGCATACACACACAGCCCTACACACCCTGGGACGAAACGAAGCCTACGCACAAACCATACACACACCTACACCTACACCTACACACACTACACACACGCCACACAACACACACACCACACACCACACACACACACCAACACAACACACACACACAACACACACCACACACCACTGAAACACACCACCTGCAAACTGGCAGGATAGACACACACGCACACAACAAGACCTAATCTCCCTATGTTCTTTAGCGCTGACAGCCTTGTTCACATTGGGTTGCCATCAGGCAATTTTCAATTTTTGTTTGTCACTGCTGTCTGCCTGTCTGTGTCTCGTCTGTCTCTCTTCCTGTCTGTCTGTCGGACTCTCTGCCCCGTCTGTCTGTGCTGCCCGTCAGTCTGTCTGCCCATCTGTCCCTGATAAGACTCGTATGGAGCTCTAAGCACAAGCCACTAGGCTCTGTCTGGGGGCTGCATTCATGGGCTAACTCAGGGAAATCACTGAGGCTTTAGTCAAACCCCAGAGGGATTGGTACCACGATTTCTGCCTGTCATGATGAAAGGTTAGAGGGTGAGGTTGAGGAGAGGAGCGGGGTAGTGATGCATGAGGAAGGAGTGTAGGAAGGTGGTGGTGGTAGGAGAGAGGATAGGAGACTGATGAGGGTTGTAAACGGAGGAGGTAAGGGCAGGAGGGTGGAAGGTTGAGAAAACCCAAGGGGGAGCACTCGTC
>NC_036859.1:26488592-26491277 GCF_002910315.2 Salvelinus sp. IW2-2015
ATCGTGTCATGTGGCTAGCCCCCATTAGCAGAGTGTCAGTGCGACAGATGAGCGAATGAGGGACGCTAAATGTACATGAGGACAGTAGGAGAGGGGCTAGACTGAGGTCCCATGGGATGAGGAGAGAGCTTTGCCCCTCCCTATGCCACAGCCCAGGCACCTGTCCACTGTCCATCCCTCTGTGGTTTGACAATGTGAAATAATRGAGAACGGTGAATATTGAATGGAAATGTAGCATGAAAGGTGTTAGAATGCACACTTGCATGCTAACCATCCCAATGTGGTGAGGCCTACGTCTAAAAMTCTTTGGCATCCCAGACTCCACTCATTTTCCTCACCTTCATGACCACTCACATAATACAGCATGAAGTGAGTGGATTGATTCATATTGAGACAACGTCATATTTTAAGTCACATATTGACATATACATTATTTAATCTTTATAAGTCATATTGATTTCATTGTGCTTTTACTGAGCTGTTAGGATATCCTGAGCTATCTCCCCAATCCATGCCACTGCCAGCTGTCCCTGGCCCAGGTCGTTTCACGCTGGGCTAATTGTTTCACACGACACTAACTCCTCTCCTTAAAGCTAGAAAAGCCCCATAAAACAGTTTGTCCCCTTTTCTTCCGGCCGGCTCCCCCCAAATCACCTCTCAATTAGACCTGACCACATCCAACCACGCCTCCCTGCTCTTCATTTATCCCGTTGCACCCAACTTGTTCTTGTCCTCCTGTTTGGAGGCTATTCCAGGAAGTGTTTCTATTTAGTTGACATTTTGCCATGTCAGCTTTTAGCTGTGTAAGGGGGAGTTCAATTGAAGAAAAAAAACTGTTCGTAAGCAATTAAGTCTGGAACCTACTGAAACAGTTACGTTCTAGTGTTTTGAGTTGTTCATAGTATATTGTATTTGTAAAGTATGTGAAGCCACATCAATCCATAGAAAAACAATGAAATGTTATAGGCCTAGGCAAACAATCATTATAGCTAGAAGCCGTAAGGCCAGAAGGCCATATCGAATGGAACGGATCAGAGAGAGGATTCGTTATTGTAGAATGATCCAGGAATGGCTGGTCCTTTGTTCAATGTATGCATCATGCGTTACAGCCAGCCACACCAATTAAAGTGAATCAATTATTTTGCTGCAGTCCAGCCCAGTTCCCATCCCTGCTCTGTATAAAAGGGACTGCTAGGGTGTTTGTGAGAAAGGGGTTTAATGTCATCTATCTGTCATTGGTGTAATTGTCAGGGTCAGTTTTATTGATCTGAGGAGTGCACCTATGACGTTTTCCAGGCTTTGAACCAACAGCTATTGTACTGTATGAACAAAGCAAAGTGCCTTCTCAGTCAATGCTGTTTTCTTGACTGAGTCTATGGACTATGCCTTTTCCCTCCAGGGCAATCCCTCATGTGATTGTCCATTCTGCAGCCACTGCTACAGTCACCCATCAGCAGCTATAGATCAGGTGACCACTAACCCCCAGCCATTAGGCCCCGGACCCCCGGCCCCAGATACAATAGCTCTCTCTGTCATACCGAAGCCTTCCACAAGCGAAACTGTGGCCTGGAATGAAAGGATCAATACCTAATGAGAGACAGAGGGAGGGAGAAAGAGAGAGAGAGAGAAAACGAGAGAAAGAAAGGGAGGAGGGAGACTGCGACTGCATTAAACATTGATGGGGCCCCTGCGTCTGAGATCGATACCTCCAGCCCTCTTCACACAATTACACGTCAGTACGTGAACCCATGATACAT
Source organism: Salvelinus sp. IW2-2015 (assembly GCF_002910315.2). Classification (NCBI taxonomy): domain Eukaryota; kingdom Metazoa; phylum Chordata; class Actinopteri; order Salmoniformes; family Salmonidae; genus Salvelinus; species Salvelinus sp. IW2-2015. Next base: position 26,490,350 of record NC_036859.1, read on the forward strand.
CACAGTGGACACGCATAATTACATGTTGTCCAAGGGAGCTGCAGGATCCCATTTATACACAGGGAGGTAGGCTATAGGGAAAGTCAATATAAGAAACAGAAGTTGACAGGATACACAACAAAGGGGACTGGGTTGTTCAATGTTCAGATACAGGATGAGGAGTGTTGTCTGGTTAATTGTAACCAGTATAGGACACACTGAGGGGCCACCAGTGTCATTTTCTCCCTTTGTGGCCATGCCTGAATGTTAGGTGATGTATGCAGAGGGGGTCGGGTCGATATGACATGTGGTGAGGGCGGCTCTCGGTAGCTCACTCTTACTCGGTCAATACGGCTTCAAATTCTCTGAGCCTGATCAAGATATACATATGTTCCAGAGAGAAAGAGGGAGTGGGGAGGAGGATAGACAAACAGAGGAAGAGAGAGGAGGGAGAACTCAGTAGGATTTTAAACGAGTTCAATAAAGATGAAGCCTTGTTGGCATGCCACTGAGCCTGGCATTTTAAATAGGGTTTGAAAACAAATTGAGGAGGAAAAGAGGCAAAACGTCAGTACAGAGACCAAGTGGAGTCGCAATTCAACGGCTCACACACCAGACGTATGTGTGTTTCACTGGTCACCCCCAAAGCCAATTCCTCCTTTGGCTGCCTTTCCTTCCAGTTCTCTGCTGCCAATGACTGGAACGAACTGCAAAAATCACTGAAGCTGGAGACCCATATCTCCCTCACTAGCTTGAAGCTCCAGCTGTCAGAGCAGCTCACAGATCACTGCACCTGTACATAGCCCATCTATAAATAGCCCATCCAACTACTTCATCCCCATACTGTTATTTATTTTTTTGCTCCTTTGCACCCCAGTATCTCTACTTGCACATTCATCTTCTGCACATCTATCACTCCAGTGTTTAATTGCTGAATTGTAATTATTTT
>NC_036859.1:26491727-26499822 GCF_002910315.2 Salvelinus sp. IW2-2015
TGATGTAAGAAGGGCTATAAAAATACATTTCATTTCATTTCATTTGATTTACACACACTATATATAGACTTTCTCTCTATTGTGTTATTGACTGTATGTTTGGTTATTCCAWGTGTAACTCTGTGTTGTTGTTTGTGTCGCACTGCTTTGCTTTATCTTGGCCAGGTTGCAGTTGCAAATGAGAACATGTTCTCATCTAGCCTACCTGGTTAAATAAAGGTGAAATGGAAAAATGAAAAATGTGGCAGGGTCTACAGACAATCACGGACTACAAAGGGAAAACCAGCCACGTCGCGGACACCAACATCTTGCTTCTAGACAAGCTAAACACCTTCTTCGCCCGCTTTGAGGATAACACAGTGCCACCGACGCGGCCCGCTACCAAGGACTGTGGGCTCTCCTTCTTCGTGGCCGACGTGAGTAAGACATTTAAGCATGTTAACCCTCACAAGGCTGCCGGCCCAAATGACATCCCTAGCCGCGTCCTCAGAGCATGCGCAGACCAGCTGGCTGGAGTGTTTACGGACATATTCAATCTTTCCTTATCCCGGTCTGCTGTCCCCACTTGCTTCAAGGTGTCCACCATTATTCCTGTACTCAAGAAAGCACAGGTAACTGAACTAAATGACTATTGCCCCGTAGCACTCACTTCTGTCATCATGAATGCCTTGAGAGGCTAGCCAAGGATCATATCAACTCTACCTTACCTGACACCCTAGACCCACTTCAATTTACTTATCGCCCCATTATTATTATTTTTCTTTTATGTAACCTTTATTTAACCAGGTAAAACCCATTGAGTTTAAAAACCTCTTTTGCGAGGGCGACCTGGCAAGAAGGCAAAACAGGGAAATAGTAGCCTGTCCATAAAACATCACAGAAAAATACAGAATACACACAAAAGACAAAGTGTCACAAGTTAAAGATACAATTGAAGATTAGAAACAATTGCAGTTGTCACAAACAGTGTTGTGATCAGAGTCTTAAAAACAGACAAGGACACTAACTCCCCTAACTTTAAAACCTTCTGAAGCATGTTCCAGGATGAAGGGGCATTACGGGAAAAATATTTTTCCCCCATCTCAGTTCTAGTCTTAGGAACAGACAAGGACAGCAGCAACTGTGAACGAAGACTATACTGAGTGACTGATCTGGTCAGTAAGGAACAGAGATACAAAGGGAGTTGTCCAATCAATGCTTTGTACACAAAAGTTTACCAGTGCTTTAGCCTCCTGGTGGAGAGACAGGTCCATTGCATCACAGCATACAGATCACAGTGATGGGTCAGTGATCTAGCGTTGGTAATAAATCTTAAAGCACCATGATACACTGTGTCCAGAGTTTTCATGGTACTTGCTGAGGCCTGCATATAGACACTATCACCATAATCCAGCACTGATAAAAATGTGCTTTGAACAAGATCTTTTCTGACTAACATTGAAAAACAAAATTTGTTCTTGAAATAGAAACCCAATTTCAACTTCAGTTTCTTGGTAAAGTTATCAATGTGCTGTTTAAAATTCAACTTTTCATCTAACCAAATCCCAAGATACTTATAGGAGGTGACCCTATCCATTTGCTGGCCTGTAATAGTTCAAATCTGCAGGTGACTCCATCTGTTTACTTTCAGGGAAGAGAAAACCATAAACGTTGTTTTCCTTTCATTAAGCTGGTGATTCTCTGATCCACCTCTATGCAGACGACACCATTCTGTATACTTCTGGGCTTTCTTTGGACACTGTGTTAACTAGCCTCCAGACGAGCTTCAATGCCATATAACTCTCCTTCCGTGGCCTCCAACTGCTCTTATATGCAAGTAAAACTAAATGCATGCTCTTCAACCGATTGCTGCCTGCACCTGCCCACCCGTCCAGCATCACTACTCTGGACGGTTCTGACTTAGAATATGTGGACAACTACAAATACCTAGGTGTCTGGTTAGACTGTAAACTCTCCTCCCAGACTCACATAAAACATCTCCAATCACAAAATAAATCTAGAAACGGCTTCCTATTTCGTAACAAAGCCTCCTTCACTCATGCTGCCAAACATACCCTCGTAAAACTGACCAACCTACCGATCCTCGATTTCGGAGATGTCATTTACAAAATAGCCTCCATCACTCTACTCAACAAACTGCATGCAGTCTATCACAGTGCCATCCATTTTGTCACCAAAGCCCCATATACTACCCACCACTGCGACCTGTATGCTCTCGTTGGCTGGCCCTTGCTTCATACTCGTCGCCAAACCCACTGGCTCCAGGTCATCTACAAGTCTTTGCTAGGTAAAGCCCCGCCTTATCTCAGCTCACTGGTCAACATAGCAGCACCCACCCGTAGCACGCGCTCCAGCAGGTATATTTCACTGGTCACCCCCAAAGCCAATTCCTCCTTTGGCCGCCTTTCCTTCCAGTTCTCTGCTGCCAATGACTGGAACTAATTGCAAAAATCACTGAAGCTGGAGACTCATATCTACCTCACTTTCTTTAAGCACCAGCTGTCAGAACAACTCACATATCACTGCACCTGTACATAGCCCATCTTTAAATAGCCCATCCAACTACCTCATCTCCTAGAGATGAACGTACTTTGGTGCGAAAAGTGCAAATCATTCCCAGAACAACAGCAAAAGACCTTGTAAAGAGGAAAAAGGTACAAAAGTATCTATATCCACAGTAAAACGAGTCCTATATCGACATAACCTGAAAGGCCGCTCCAAAACCGCCATAAAAAATACTGACTAAGGTTTGCAACTGCACAAACTACGTACTTTTTGGAGAAATGTCCTCTGGTCTGATTAAACAAAAATAGAACTGTTTGGCCATAATGACCATCGTTATGTTTGGAGGAAAGGGGAACGCTTGCAAGCTGAAGAACACCATCCAATTGTGAAGCACGGGGGTGGCAGCATCATGTGTGGGGATGCTTTGCTGCAGGAGGGACTGGTGCACTTCACAAAATAGATGGCATCATGAGGTTGGAAAATTATGTGGATATATTGAAGCAACATCTCAAGAACTCAGTCAGGAAGTTAAAGTTTGATCAAAAATGGGTCTTCCAAATGGACATTGCATACTTCCAAAGTTGTGGCAAAATGGCTTAAGGACAACAAAGTCAAGGTATTGGAGTGGCCATCACAAAGCCCTGACCTCATCCTATAGAAAATTTGTGGGCAGAACTGAAAAAGCGTGTGCGAGCAAGGAGGCCTACAAACCTGACTCAGTTACACCAGCTCTGTCAGGAGGAATGGACCAAAATTCACGCACTTATTGTGGGAAGCTTGTGGAAGGCTACGCGAAACATTTGACCCAAGTTAAACAATTTAAAGGCAATGCTACCAAATACTTATTGAGTGTATGTAAACTTCTGACCCACTGGGAATGTGATGATATAAATAAAAGCTGAAATAAATCATTCTCTCTACTATTATTCTAACATTTCACATTCTTAAAATAAAGTGGTGATCCTAACTGACCTAAGACAGGGAATTTTTACTTTGATTAAATGTCAGGAATTGTGAAAAACTGAGTTTAAATGTATTTGGCAAAGGTGTATGTACACTTCCGACTTCAACTGCATTCAACACCATAGTACCCTCCAAGCTCATCATTAAGCTCGGGGCTCTGGATCTGAACCACGCCCTGTACAACTGGGTCCTGGACTTCTTGACGGGCCGCCCCCAGGTGGTAAAAGTAGGAAACAACACCTCTAATTCGCTGATCCTCAACACAGGGGCCCCGCAAGGGTGCGTGCTCAGCCCCCTCCTATACTCCTTGTTCACCCACGACTGCATGGCCACGCACACCTCTAACTCGATCATCAAGTTTGCAGATGACACAACAGTAGTAGGACTGATTACCAACAATGACGAGAGCCTACATTTGAGGGCCCTGGGGGAGTGGTGCCAGGAAAATCACCTCTCACCTATCCACATCGATGGGACCGCAGTGAAGAAGGTGGAAAGCTTCAAGTTCCTCGGTGTACACATCACTGACGGTCTGAAATGGTCCACCCACACAGATAGTGTGGTGAAGAAGRTGCAACAGCGCCTCTTCAACCGCAGGAGGATGTAGAAATTTGGCTTGGCCCCTAAAACCCTCACAAAGCTTTACAGATGCACAATTGAGAGCATCCTGTCGGGCTGTATCACCGTCTGGTACGGCAACTGCACCGCCCTCAACCGCAGGGCTCTCCAGAGGGTGGTGCGGTCTGCCCAACGCATCACCGGGGGAAAACTACCTTCCCTCCAGGACACCTACAGCACCCGATGTCACAGGAAGGTCAAAAAGATCATCAAGGACATCAACCACCCGAGCCACGGCCTGCTCACCCCGCTGTAATACGATACAGGTGCATCAAACCTTTGACAGAGAGACTGAAAAACAGCTTCTATCTCAATGCCATCAGACTGCTAAATAGCCATCASTAGCCCACTTTCACCCAGTTACACAACCCTGCACCTTMGTGGCTGATGTCCTGTATACATAGACTTGGAATCACTGGCCACTTTAATAATGGAACACTAGTCACTTTAATAATGTTTACATATTCTTGCTTTGCTCATCTCATATGTATATACTGTATTCTATTCTACTGTATTTTAGTCTATGCCACTCCGACATTGCTCAATCTAATATTTATATATTAGTTGCATTATTTTACTTTAAAATGTGTGTGTATTGTTGTGAATTGTTTTAGATACTAATGCACTGTTAGATACTACTGCACTGTTAAATACTACTGCACCGTTGGAGCTAGGAACACAAGCATTTAGTTTTATTTCTATTTTCATAATATGAAATTGTGAAAATAATGATAATGCCCCTTCAGTGTAAGAGCTGTTTGAAAAGACCACCTGAAAGTTCAACCTGTTTTGGTGGGATGGAGTTTTGGCCTTCCATGGTGACATCACCATCCGGTAAATTAGTTAATAGACCAATAACAAAGAGAATTCCAAACCTCTCTGCCAATAACAGCTAATTTTCAGTTTTCCTTCCCCACTCAAACCACTCCCAGACAATCATAGCAAAATTCTTCCTTGAGATATTGCTCTTTCCTAAGAAGCTATTTTTGTTTCTTTTTGACAATTTTAATTGAAAACAATCACAGTAAGGTACTTAATTGTTACCCAGAAATGATTTGATATCAAGATAAAAATGGATACATTGGACCTTTAATCAAATGTCAACACTGGGGATTGGAATAAAAGAGACACTTTTTACAGAGGGAATATGTTTCTGAACAAATGGAGCAGGAGGCCCCCTGTCAATATCTATGCTGTTCGGCTGCCCAAGGGGAAGCCATTCACTAACACACAGCACTCTGGGAAATTAAAATCATAGAATGTGATTGGTCGAAATGTTGTTAGCGCTTACTCCGGGCTCTTGCGGGCGCTTATCGGATTTCAAACCAGGATCAGTTGAGCCGCGTCCCAGTGGCTAAGCGTGAACGCTTTAAGCTGATTTGAGATCAGTGATTGAGTTTATGGGGGTATGGTGGTGGAAGATGGAGAGATTGTGCTGGAATACTGCTTCTACTCAAAGAAAATAGAGGCAGTGATAACAACGCGAGTCACCACAGTAGGTCGACAGATGGAGGACATGTACTTAGTAAAGTTAAACCTTGCTAAATATCTCTCTGTCTATTACTTTATTTTAAGGTCTACCATACCCATTTTGACCAACCTTACCTAGCAACTTCCGTTGGGAGTATGTATATTTCAGATTTTCATTCATTTCATTTCTCAATAGATAGTTATGACAGCGTGGTTAATCTATGTAAATTGAAATCTGAACAGAAAATAATCTTGAGACGTTAGCTGACAGAGGAAATGAACGCGCGTCTCACACCACTGATCTAGGAGACACAGCTAAATGAATGGGATCACACACACGCTCACACKCACTCACACATGCAAACACACTGAACACCCTGTACAGGGAGACCCAGTCACACCTCGTCGTGTCAGTGAAAATGAACTTTTCCGTGTAAAGGACTGACTCACCATAGCAGGGAGAGAGGGAAGGAGGGGGGGATACGACCGGAGGGGGACAATATCACACCATGGAGAGCGAGGGAAATCTTGGGGGTGTGAAAGAGAGGTAAGAGTGGAAAGGGAAAGAAATGTAGCAGGAGAGGAATAGGAGGAGAGCAGGAGAGGAGCAGGGGAAGAGCAGGAGAGGAGCAGGTGAGTCACACACTGCTTAGCACCCATGTGCCCATCAGAGACTAGTTGAGACTGTGCGGTTGGGAGACTAGTTGAGACTGTGCGGTTGGGAGACTAGTTGAGACTGTGCGGTTGGGAGACACTAGTTGAGACTGTGCGTGGGAGACTAGTGAGACTGTGGCGGTTTGGAGACTAGTTGAGACTGTGCGTTGGGAGACCTAGTGAGACTGTGGGTTGGGAGACTAGTTGTTTGAGACTGTGCGGTTGGAGACTAGTTGAGACTGTGTACGGGTTGGGAGACTAGTTGAGACTGTGCGGTTGGAGACTAGTTGAGACTGTGCGGTTGGGAGACTATTTGAGACTGTACGGTTGGGAGACTAGTTGAGACTGTGCGGTTGGAGACTAGTTGAGATGTGCGGTTGGGAGACAAGTGTGAGACTGTACGGTTGGGGAGAACTAGTTGAGACTGTGCGGTTGGGAGACTAGTTGAGACTGTGCGGTTGGAGACTAGTTGAGACTGTGCGGTTGGGAGACTAGTTGAGACTGTGCGGTTGGAGACTAGTTGAGACGTACGGTTGGGAGACATAGTTGAGACTGTGCGGTGGGAGACTAGTTGAGACTGTACGGTTTGGAGACTAGTTTGCAGACTGTGGTTGTGGGAGACTAGTTTGAGACTGTACGGTTGGGAGACTAGTTGAGACTGTGGCGGTTGGGAGACTAGTTGAGACTGTGCGGTTGGGAGACTAGTTGAGACTGTGGCGGTTTGGGAGACTAGTTGAGACTGTACGGTTGGGAGACTAGTTGAGACTTGCGGTTGGGAACGACTAGTTGAGACTGTGCGGGTTGGGAGACTAGTTGAGACTGTGCGGTTGGGAGACTAGTTGAGACTGTACGGTTGGGAGACTAGTTGAGACTGTACGGTTGGGAGACTAGTTGAGACTGTACGGTTGGGAGACTAGTTGAGACTGTGCGGTTGGAGCACTAGTTGAGACTGTACGGTTGGGAGACATAGTTGAGACTGTACGGTTTGGAGACTAGTTGAGACTGTGCGGTTGGGAGACTAGTTGAGACTGTACGGTTGGGAGACTAGTTGAGCCTGTAGCGGTTGGGCAGACTCGTTGAGACTGTACGGTTGGGAGACACTAGTTGAGACTGTAGCGGTTTGGGAGACTAGTTGAGACTGTACGGTTGGGAGACTAGTTTGAGACTGTAAGTTTGGGAGAGCTAGTTGAGACTGTAGGTTGGGAGACACAGTTGAGACTGTACGGTTGGGAGACTAAGTGTGAGACTGTACGGTTGGGAGACTAGTTGAGACTGTAGCGGTTGGGAGACCTAGTTGAGACTGTACGGTTGGGAGACACTAGTTGAGATTGTGCGGTTGGGAGACTAGTTGAGACTGTACGGTTGGGAGACTAGTTTGAGACTGTACGGTTGGGAGACATAGTTGAGCCTGTGAGCGGTTGGGAGACCTTAGTTGAGACTGTGCGGTGGGAGACTAGTTGAGACTGTGCGGTTGGGGAGACTAGTTGAGACTGTGCGGTTGGGAGACTAGTTAGACTGGCGGTTGGGAGACTAGTTGAGACTGTGCGGTTGGGAGACTAGTTGAGACTGTCGGTTTGGGAGACTAGTTGAGACTGTGCGGTTTGGGAGACTGTTGAGAGCTGTACGGTTTGGGGAGACTAAGTTGAGAGCTGTACGGTTGGGAGACACTAGTTGAGACTGTACGGTTGGGAGACTGAGTTGAGACTGTACGGTTGGGAGACTAGTTGAGACATGTGCGGTTGGAGACTAGTTGAGACTGTACGGTTGGGAGACACTAGTTGAGACTGTACGGTTGGGAGACTAGTTGAAGCTGTAGCGGTTGGGAGACTAGTTGAGACTGTGCGGTTGGGAGACACTAGTTGAGACTGTGCGGTTGGGAGACTCC
>NC_036859.1:26501364-26502816 GCF_002910315.2 Salvelinus sp. IW2-2015
TTCTGTGCGGTTGGGAGAATAGTTGAGCTGTGCGGTTGGGAGACTAGTTGAGACTGTACGGTTGGGAGACTAGTTTGAGAGCTGTACGGTTGGAGACTAGTTGAGACTGTCGGTTGGGAGACTAGTTGAGATGTACGGTTGGGAGACTAGTTGAGACTGTACGGTTGGGAGACACTAGTTGAGACTGTGCGGTTTGGGAGACACTAGTTGAGACTGTGCGTTTGGGAGACTAGTTGAGACTGTGCGGTTGGGAGACTAGTTGAGACTGTGCGGTTGGGAGACTAGTTGAGACTGTGCGGTATCAGGCATCAGAGACTTTTATTTTGCCAATTTCCTTCTTAGTATTACTGAGAGAGAAAGAGGGAGAGAGAGGTGGTGAGTAACTATTCAAATACCTCCATTCTCCGTTCCATTCTCTTGTCAAAACCCCTAGTTACAGCGGCAGAAGTCAATGACGAAATGACACACTATGCTGCTGTAAGCTCTCTCCAAAACCTGGCCAGTCAGGAGAAGGACCTTTCTCTATGTCTCTCATGATGAAGATGTTGTAGGCCAGGACAAGACAGGAGAGCAGAGAACAAGACAGCCCCCACAGAGCTAGCCTAGCCAGACACAGGTATGTAGTAGCTACACACTCATGCATAATCATATCCTACTGGTCAATCAGCCTCTCTACAACAGGTGTAGCACCACTCAACATCCCCCCCAGGGATCTGGGACTCTCTCTCTCTTTCCCCTCCTTCCTTCCTTTGTCTCTCCCTCTTGTCTACACCCTCTTCCCTCCCCCTCTCTGCCCCCACCCTTCCCTCCTCTCTCTCTCTCTCCCTCTCCCTCTCCCTCTCCCTCTCCCTCTCCCCTTCTCTCTCTCCTTCCCCTCCGGTCAGGAGAAATGATGCCACATAATTTGCATTCATTAACATTGCATTAGCAGACAGAGTGATCTTTAGATACAGTGCTGCTGGAGAGTTCCATCTTTAATTCATCACAAACACCCTTACCCTCTCCTTCTCCACCAACCTCCCCCTCTACTGTCCTCCTCTATGCCTCTCCTTCTCCCCATCCTACCCTCTTCCCCTCTTTTTGCTGTCCTCCATGCTCCCTTCCACCCTGCTTTCACACACACACTAAGCATCTCTGATCCTCAGATCCTCAGTTCTCCAGCGATCCTCTGCTCAGAAATGTATTAGAAAATAAATTGAGCTTCCAATTAGACCAGTCATCCTCTGCCCCCGACAGGCTGCCTTAACCTCATTGGCATCTATCTCTCTCTCTCTCACACACAGACACACAATCACGTGGATGGGTGGCAAACCAGTTTTGGACCAGAACAGCCCGGTGAAAACTAACATTGTCCCATAACCAAAATCTAGCAGGCTCCTGATCTGGATTTTTTTTCCCAGGGGGGAAAAAAAGACAAAAAAAGGGGGCCAATTGTGTAAATTGCATTCCAGA
>NC_036859.1:26502841-26520851 GCF_002910315.2 Salvelinus sp. IW2-2015
ATGTACAAGAGACTGCAATTATTAAATAATGGTTTGGCCCAACAATACAATTAGGATTTTCGAAGGAGAGATCACGAAGAGATATCTTGAATAATGACACGACATATTTAACACAACATATGCTGTAAAGACCTGCCTGTACGACCATACAAAGCATTCCTCCACACGCTACCGCTACGTGATCGATTGGAAACAAACTTTACAGGTGCCATTTGAAGAGAAACTCTGACAAGAGTCAAGATATGCGACATGGGACTTTGTAGAGGTATGTATGCAACACTAATTCCAGTACTTTTCGCAATACCCACTTATTTACTCATCTGAAATATTTATCCTTTTGTCTGTATAAGAGGTATTGGGCTGGAATGCCCAGTTATTCGCCATGAACTTATTTATGTGGATGCAGGTTTGGCTTCACCTCACCGAAAACAGGGCGCCTCGCGGAAAGAAGTGTTAAATTTAGGAGACAGAGGGCGCAATTACCAATGGTCCTGGACAGTGTCGGGGGTAATATAAACTAATGGATGGTGCTGGCCATCACTATTCAAAACGTGGGTCCTCCATCACAAATGCCGTACAACAAACCGGCCATGTGCTCATCTTTTTCTTGGATGGCAATTTTAACAAATGGCTGTCCCTGATCCAGATCAGGAGCCTGCTAGGTTTTGGTTTTGGGACAATAGTTAGTTTTCACGGGCTGTTCTGGTCCAAAACTGGTGCCACCCATCACCAATTTGTAGTTTGTACTACGCCCATATTCACTTTCTAAATCCATTGCCTACCTGGTTAAATAAAGCTGATAATCATGCAGATCTATTGCATGGCTCCATCGTGTACGATATAGTGCCTTATCAATAATAAACTAAGCCATAATAACGATCACGCAGAATTCTTCCTCCAGACACCTGCGCCTACCAGGCCATGAGAAAGCTGTCGCTAAATATGATTCATGGGCGAATACATGGGCATCCAGCTCCAATACTCTCTGTAACAGACAAAAGGATATACAGATGGAGTTAAAATATGGATATGTCTGAAGTTCTGGTACTGGAATTAGTGTTGCATAACATACCTCTACAAAGTCATGTCGCATATTCTTGACTCTGTCAGAGTTTCTCTCAAATGGCACCTTGTAAAGTTGTTTCATCGTCACTCGGTGCCGTTGGAGGATGCGTTGTATGGTCGACAGGCTTACAGCATGATGCTTGTTAAATATGTGTCATTATTCAAGATATGTCTCTTTATCTCTCGAATCCTAATTGTATTGTGGGCAAAACCATATTATAATTGCCAGTCTCTCTGTTACATCTTGTAAAACAGCGTCCTCGTCCTCCATGATGTCTTTGCCTTTCCACCTGCTACAGAATTCAAACACCAGTATGTGTTCAGCATAGGAACTGTAAACAATGTACAAACATGTAGTACAGCATAATAAACCAACCTCATTCAATCATAGCAGTGCAGTAAATGGATGGCTTAGAGTTACAAATTTTATGCAAGTGTTTTATGCAATTGACAACTGAGTCAAAGGCTGAGAAATAGCTTATTGGTTTTGGATATTTGTGTGTGTAGTTTTGCACTTTGAGTGAAGGTTTCAAAAATCGCTGTGACATGAAAAGATTTTGTGTGTAAGCAGTTGGAAAAAAACTGTAATACACACCAGAATACACAATAATACACAAGCAACACACAACACACATTATAGCCTCAGAAATGGGGGTCCGGCCTGGTCTAGTGCTGCGGGGTTACGAGTGAGTGTGGTGTTTCTGGATGGAATGTCATTGCTTTCTCTAACGGTCGGCGGTAGATAGCTAGAGAATGAAATACTACTAATTATGGCATTGGAAACCAGACTGAAGCTGGAGTCCACAGACAGGGCTGAGGTGTTGTAATTAAAGAAATTTGTGTGTGTGTGGTGTGTGTGTGTGTGTGTGTGTGTGTGTGTGTGTGTGTGTGTGTCAGTGTGATTGTGTTGTGTGTGTGTGTGTGTGTGTATGTGTGTGTGTGTGTTTCTTTGTATATATATAGTATATATGTGTGAGAGAGAGAGAGAGAGAGAGAGAGAGAGAGAGAGGAGAGAGAGAGAGAGAGAGAGAGAGAGAGAGAGAAGAGAGAGAGAGAGAGAGAGAGAGAGAGAGAGAGAGAGAGAGAGAGAAGAGAGACGAGAGAGAGAAGAGGAGAGAGGAAGGAAGAGAGAGAGAGAGAGAGAGGAAGAGAGAGAGAGAGAGAGAGAGAGAGAGAGAGATTGTGTGTCTGTGTGTGAGAGAGAGAGAGATGGTGAGTGATGTGTGTGGTGTGTGAGAGAGAGAGGAGATGGTGAGTGATTGTGTTGTCTGGTGTGTAGAGAGAGAGAGAATGGTGAGTGATTGTGTGTCTGGTGTGAGAGGAGGAGATGGTGAGTGATTGTGTGTCTGTGTGTGAGAAGAGAGAGATGGTGAGTGATTGTGTGTCTGGTGTGTGAGAGAGAGAGAGATGGTGGAGTGATTGTGTGTCTTGTGTGGTGAGAGAGAGAGAGTAGATGGTGAGTGCGAATTGTGTGTCTAAGTTGTGTGAGAGAGAGAGAGATGGTGAGTGATTGTTGTAGTCTGTGGTGTGAGAGAGAGAGAGATGTTGAGTGATTTGTGTGTCTGTGTGTGTAGAGAGGAGAGAGGGTGTATGTTGCCGTGATGTGTGTTGTGTGTGAGAGAGGAGAGATGGTTGATTGACTTGGTTGTCTTCTGTGTGTGAGAAGAAGAGAGAGATGGTGAGTGATTGTGTGTCTGTGTGTTGAGAGAGAGAGAGATGAGTAGAGTTGATTTGGGTGTGTCTGTGTTGTGAGAGAGCAGAGAGAGGGATGGTGAGTGATTGGTTGTCCTTCCTGTTGTGTGAGAGAGAAGAGAGGTTGAGTGGATTGTTGTCTGTGTGTGAGAGAGAGAGAGAAATGGGTGAGTGAGATTGTGTTGTCTGTGCTGGTGTGAGAGAGAAGAGAGATCTTCGGTCGATGTATTTGTGTGTCGGTGTGCCTGAAGAGAGAGAGATGGATAGGGAGTTTGTGAGCAAGTGGATTGTTGTTCTTGGTTGTGTGAGAAGAGAAGAGAGATGTGAGTGATTGGTGTGTCTGTGTGTGAGAAGGAGAGGGAGAGGGTGAAATTTGTAGTTTTGTACCTACCCCCATATTCACATTTTCTAAATCCCATTGCCTACCTGGTTAAATAAAGGTGAAATAAATAAATAAATAAAATAGAGGAATTCTTCTCAGCCTGGCGCTGGAAAGTGTATGATCGCCAACCCTATGCCCGCATGCCGCTTCTCCAGGCAATGGAGGACGCATGTGGGGACATAGAGGTTGCCTCTGTCCAAGGTTGGATACGCCATGTTAGGAGATACTTCCCTCGATGTTTGGCAAGAGAAAACGTATCTTGTGATGTGGACGAAGTAATGTGGCCAGACCCAGGCCGGAGAAGAGATGAAGCGTAGCTTAGCACTGGTGACTGCCCCCCCCACCAATTCCTCGACTGCCCCCCCGGGACCCCACACACACAATTGTGTTCTTTACTGTATTCTAAAGAATATACTTTTGGTTTACATATGTTTATGGTTTTGTTGTATGCTACTGTATACAACAGTAATGTTTGGCCTAATAAATATTTTCTGTTTCTACATTGCATTGGTGTTTACAGTGTACTTGTTACCCCTCTCAGCAGATTACTTTCACTGTAGAACATTGTATTGAAATGTAGATATAAGCCTATGAARGACCAAAGAGCTTTAGATTTAGAACAACAGTGTTTACATGGTATATCCAGAAATGTACTATTATGAAAGCAGTGTTTGCCATTTGATGCAAATGCTTCATTCTGACATGTGTTTATGGCATTTTGAATGCAGTGTAACATTTTGAAGGAGATGTGAGGCATTTTGCATTTTGTGTGTGCAGTTTGGGAATTGTGTGTAGAGATTTGAAAAAAGGAGACAGTTTTGAAAACGTGCGTAAGCAGTTGGAAAAAAATGTAAATCATGTACAATCTAGCCTTAACGTGAAAGATATCTATATTTTGACGGTAATAGAGTTTCCAATTCCTCTCTGTGAGGGGAGAATGTTGCGATAGACCAATAGGTGTCAGCGAGGGTAGAGAGTGACTCATCTGAGGGGAAGGAATCCTCCAATCAATGGAGGTGTAGTTACAAGCACATTGATCCCATTGTTATGAGAAGAGAGCATGGTTGGATGCACATAGAGACTGAAAGGAAGAGGCGATGAAGCTTTTGGTCCTTATTTACTCTCATAACATTGCCTGACTCATACCATTACAGACAAAGGGTTATCTCTATTCAAATTAAAGGAGCCAGCTAGCTAATGTTAATCATCAATGGCTAGCTAGATACCATAGCCTTTCAGTGACCTCTCTTCTACAACAACCCTGAGGAACCACATCGTTAGATGTTCATAAATCAGGGTGTGTATGCACTGTAGCATTTAAAGGGGCAATCTGCAATTGAATCAATAGCAAAGCGGACATCCGACCACTGCTTTGGTAAGACGCTGAGGGATGAGGCTGGTAACCACTCTCAAATTCATAGACAGAACTATGGACACAAGGACTGACCATCCATTATTAAAAAATGATAGTTTGAATCATGATTTAAGGCTATACAGTGCAGTAGAAGGCATTCTGTCATCATCTGACATTAGAAGCAATAGTCAGATCAACTCAAATGGTGTTTGGCCTTTGGAGTCATGAGAAAGTAAAGCATCTGAACTGCGGTACAGTATCAGTCTGCTGTTAAGTTAGGCTAAAGGGAAATGGAAATGGTACTATGCAACATGCGCAATCTAATGAAAACGCATTATTCAATGTACAGTCTAAACTGTTCAAACTTCACATGAATCTCTCTTCCACAGCTGAGGAAAGATGATATTCCCCTGGAAGGGTATTCAGAGTGAGATGGGAACGCCGCCGAGGGAATTTCCAGATTCCATAAGCGGGCTATCATTTAATATGTTCTCTCCGGGACCAATCAAAACGTAGCGTTTCAACAACACTGTCCCCACTGGATGTATATACTGCTCAACTGAGATCCCGACGGAGTAACACACACTAGATATGCATGACACACACACACACACACACACACTTCAATGGACCGTTGCTAGTTACCTTACTGTACGTTTTTCCCCCCAGTGGATAACAGAAAAATGATCTAACGTATACCATTTCTAAATCAGGTCATGAGACATATGGAGAGACATAAAGAAGTAGTCCTTCCTTCAGCATGAGCAGATATACTGTAGATACACTGAGTGTACAAAACATTAAGAACACCTTCCTAGTATTGAGTTCCACCCCCTTCTGCCCTCAGAACAGCCTCAGTTTGTCGGGGCATGGACTCTACAAGGTGTCCAAAGCCTTCCATAGGGCTGCTGGCCCATGTTGACTCCAATGCTTCCCACGGTTGTGTCAAGTTGGCTGGATGTCCTTTGGGTTGTGGACCATTCTCGATACACACAGGAAACTGTTGAGCTTGAAAAACCCAGCAGCGTTGCAGTTCTGAACACAAACCAATGAGCATAGCACCTACTACCATGCCCTGTTTAAAAAAATGCAAGCTATAATGTACAGTATGTGTAAAATAGGAGGATTGTGCGTCAGAGAACAGAATGAAGAAGAGAAATTAAAATCATAATGGAATCCAAGGCTTCATTTTCCTGACACTTATTCCTGCTGTGGTACAATAGAATTCTGTGGATTTAATAGAATTCTGTGGATTTAATAGAATTCTGTGGACTCGGTGAATACCCCACTACTAAATCAGATCAAGAAAATCAATGAGAACAACTAAAAGTTTGAAACTATGTGAGAAAGAAATAGAGAGACTAGACAGACAGAGAGACATAGAGAAAGAGGAGACAAACATTTCAAATATTTCAACACCTCTAATCCACCTCCCTGAACAGCTAAGCTTTCTACACATATGTTAGGCAAACAAAAACAGCAAGTCAACTATTATCCAGATGGAGTCAGTGGGAGCCGTACTAGCCTCGCTAAACTATGAAAACACTCATTAAGAGAAATATTATCTCAGCCAGCCTGTCTGTCATGGTACTACCTGGTCATTTACTGTAGAGAATGATGTAATTGCTATCACCTATCACAGTGGTTCCAAACCTTTCATGGTTACTGTATCACCAACTGAATGTTGCTCTGCCCGGAGTTCCCCTAAAGTACCCCCTCATGTGTATTTTACCAGTAGCCCTATGGTCTCATGAGTCTTCTCAAGTACCCCTGTGGATGGGCAGAGTACCCCGGGTTGGGAGTCACTGTGTCAGACTGGTCATTAGCACAAAAGGTACGCTCWCTCCCTGACTGTAGTGGTGGAAGGGTCAGTGGGATGTCTCTGTTTTTTGTTATTATCTTGCCTGCCCTTGTCCTTTACCCTGTCCAGTGCAGCTTGCTGCTTCTTTGTGCAGCCTACCAGCAACACACTGGCATACTCCAGGCATGCTCGGATCAGAGTGGTGATCAGAGTGGTGTAGATTTCATCAGTGGGAAGCAGAGTATGTGAGCGGAGCGGAGCGGAGCTGGGGCGGAGTGAGAAGCGGAGCGGGCCCAATTTGACTGGAGCGTGGAGCGAGATTCCCAAAGGTTGGAGCTTCGGCCTTCTCGCCCGCTCCAATTTCACTCCAGTAGCGTTCCAGTTTCGCTTACTTCATGCGCTCAGGACATGCCCGGCCCAGCATGCATTTGTACATGTGTGCTGCTTTAACCCCTTGCCTTAGCTACTGTCATGGACTTTGCTAAATATTTTCATAAATAAACTGATAGAACACAAAGGTGCTAAATCAAGGTGACTTACGAAGATGAGGACCAACAGAAAGAGAGGGAGTGTGGTGATGTAGTCTCCACAACTAAATAATCATTTTGGAACACTTATCCCAAAGCATGATGGTGTACTTACTACGTGCACATGCTAAAAGAAAGGAACAAGGTGAGTAGATAACTGAGGGTCATTGTAGCAAAGTATTTATAAACWAAAAATCTGATCCCTTAAAAGTATTGTTCATTTTTGTTCTATTAACTATACAATAGGCCATAATTGGCTTTCTGTTTTGATAGGGTTGTTTTGCCAATTTTTTTACAACTACCTAGAAAAAAATACAAAAACAACTCTGCATCTCTGCCCAGCCTGGCAAAAGTGGCCAAAAGGACGCTTAGCATCCCCAGTGGCAATGCCAGCACGGAGAGAATGTTCTCCGCTGCTGGCCTGCTCTCCAGGCACCATCGCATGAGCCTGAAGCCAAAGACTGTAGACTGAACCTAATAAAAATGGAATCAAATCAAATGTTATTTGTCACATGCGCCAAATACAACAGGTGCAGACCTTACAGTGAAATGCTTACTTACAAGCCCTTAAACAACAATGCAGTTAAGAAAAATACCTAAAATAAATAAGAAATAAAAGTAACAAATAATTAAAGACCAGCAGTAAAATAACAATAGCGATTGCAATAAGGCCTTTTTCATTGAATTTGTATTTAATTATAAGTAAGTCACAGCCTATATGCACAATTTATATACTATAATGATTTAATACAACGGAATGTTGTTTAAATGTTGAGCGCTTTATGTCCCTACCGTCTATTGTGTCACACTCGCAAATATAGGCTAAATAATTAATGTTCGTTCCTTCTTCGGCTCCGTCTGGCTCCTGACCTATTTAGAGTGTTTATATACTTGAAATGATGAGCACTTCTTACGTTCACCGTTTATTAAAATGGTTTTCGTTTTTTATTTTTTTTACCAGGAAAGTCAGTTAAGAACAAATTCTTATTTACAATGAAGGCTTACCTTGACCAAATCCTAACCCGGACGATGCTGGGCCAATTGTGCGCCGCCCTACAGGACTCCCAATCATTGCCGGTTGTGATACAGCCTGCAATCGAACCAGGGTCTGAAGTGACACCTCTAGCACTGAGATGCAATGCCTTAGACCGCTGCGCCTCTCGGGAGCCCAAATCATTCAAATCATGTGGTTGAGTATCAATACCTCAAAGCCAAATGGTAKGTCCAGGTGGTCACAACAATAGATGGGTGTTGGTTAAATGGTAGGTCCAGGTGGTCACAACAATAGATGGGTGTTGGTTAAATGGTAGGTCCAGGTGGTCACAACAATAGATGGGTGTTGGTTAAATGGTAGGTCCAGGTSGTCACAACAATAGATGGGTGTTGGTTAAATGGTAGGTCCAGGTGGTCACAACAATAGATGGGTGTTGGTTAAATGGTAGGTCCAGGTGGTCACAACAATAGATGGGTGTTGGTTCAACTGTGATTTTAATGAATGGAGGGAATTTGAAGTGACAGTTCTTTTCCTGGGAGCGCTGAGCGATTTTTAGCAGACCGTTTGGAAATTGCACAACAAAAACCAAAACAATCCACACCATCAATATTCCATTTAATTCCATTTAATCTATTTGACATGAACCATACGTTCCTGAAGGGATCATGTTGCTACGTTGCTACACCTGCCAACAATGACTTTTGAAAATGTTGCCAGTTTCCAACATGTAGAGAAGAAGCATGACTCTGACAATCTACTCAAACCTCATGTTGACTTTAGAGAGGTCTCAAGATAATTTAACTATAGAGGTTAACCTCAGTTTGCCCCTCTCGTTACTGCAACCACACAGCAGTTTCTGCTCAAACTGACATACACACACACAAACACACACGCACACACACACACACACACACACACACACACACACACACACACACACACACACACCACCACACACAAAATGGACAAACGCACACGCAACAGGGCACATCCTAAAGCACATTGTGTAAAGCTGTAGGGCTGTAAGGGGCAGTGAGCCGTGCTTGATGGGATGTCCTGGGTGAGTTACAGTGTCTTTGTTACGACCAGAGCAGGAGAGCAGGAAATAGTTCTGAGTAAACACACTGATGTCATCTCAATTATCTCTTCTCTCACCGCAGGCCTGTCTGGCCTCTGATTGAAACAATGAGGATCATCATTATTAATGTGTGTGTGTGTGTGTGTGTGCCCGTTTGTGTGTGTGCGTCTATGTGAGTATGAAGTATATGAGCGAGAAAGACAAAGTCAAAGGGAGGGGACAGTGTGTTATAGGGTGTGCATGTCTCAGATGACCCTGTGATCTGCTTGGCTGCATTTCATAGTGACACTGAGGGTAAGAGGGTTAAGAGATAGATGCATCTAACTGCCGTTCCCTGTCACAGTCACACTGCTGTACTGATTACTATCACATGGCATGGAGGGCCTGCGGGCATGGAGGAGGGAGAGAGATACTGAGTGAGTAATAGGAGAGAAAGAGAGGTGGAAAGAAGTAGAGAGAGAGATGATCTTTCACTTGAGTTAACGTTACAAGCAGTTAACTCTCTCCTCTCTCTCTCGCTCTCTCTCTCTCTCTCTCTCTCTCTCTCTCTCTCTCTCCCTATCTTTCTCCATCTCTCTCTCTCTCTCTCTCCCTATCTTTCTCTCTCTCTCTCTCCCTCTCTCTCTCTCTCTCTCTCTCTCTCTCTCCCTATCTTTCTCCATCTCTCTCTCTCTCTCTCTCTCCCTATCTTTCTCCATCTCTCTCTCTCTCTCTCTCTCCCTATCTTTCTCATCTCTCTCTCTCTCCATCTCTTCTCTCTCTCTCTCTCTCAAACACACAACAACAACAACAGTGTTTTTACTCCCAGAAGAAAGCTACTGGTCCAGACTGCTACCAAATTGAACAACAGACCTCCCAGCTGCTCATCCTGCCACCTCCATTGGCAGAGCTTCTGAGTGTGGCTTATAACTTTGGTGGTAGAGAGAGAGCGAGGGGGGGGGGGGGGTCTGGAGTAAAAGAGGTGGAGGAGAAAGAACAGAGGGAGAGAAAGGGAGAGAGGGTCATTTAAAGAGGATATAGAGCAGAAACTAATACAGAACTGATCCACAGGCAGATTACAAGAACTCACAAAAACATTATCACTACTGTCACCGTTGGTTCTTCAACCAAGGCAACCAATGTATCACCAAGCGTAATGAAACAGCCTCCTCTGTACTGTATTCAATCTCATTAAACCTTGTTGTTAACCATGTTTCGATGCACAACAAAATTGACTTGAGCCTCTTTTTATAATTGTCTTACCAGCTGAGAACAGGGCCTTGAGCGTCTAGGCTGTTGGGACCTCGCTCTCCTTACATTTCTGTTCAGGCAGTAAATGGACAACCTCTAATAACCTTGAATGTCAGCGAAGACTGAATTTCAATAAGAGTGGAATTATCGCCATGGCTCGTGGGGCCTAGGACGCGCTAAGCCAAATTGTGTGTGCAGCTTAGACAATGTAACAGTCATATGTAGGTGTGAGTGAGTCAACCGGTGAATGAGACGTTTTCACACACAGTCAAAATGCTCTCAGTGGAATAGTTTGTCGAAGAAGCGGGAGATGTAGTGTTGTAGTGTGTGTGTGTGTGTGTGTGTGTGTGTGTGGTGTGTGTGGTGTGTGTGTGTGTGTGTTGTGGTGTGTGGTGTGTGTGTGTGTGTGTGTGTGTGTGTGTGTGGTGTGTGTGTGTGTGTGTGTGTGTGAGAGAGCACTTGAAGTGCGATATAGGTAATTGCTGTAGGCCTGTGTGGTGTATTCTCAGACCTAACGCTTTGTGTACCATTGGGATCATGTGGCTAAAACAGTGTGAATGAGAGAGAGACCACAGTTAGGACAATACACCCTGGATACCCTAACCATGACAGGGAAGTGTGTGTGTGTGTGTGTGTGTGTGTGTGTGTGTGTGTGTGTGTGTGTGTGTGTGTGTGTGTGTGTGTGTGTGGTGTGTGTGTGTGTGTGTGTGTGTGTGTGTGTGTGTGTGTGTGTGTGCTTGTTAGCTCCAGTACACCATCCCAATCCTCTACGAACTACACACACACACACACACCGTACAGAAACACATACACCACACACACACACACACACACACCCACACACACCACACACACACACAGTACAGAACACATACACATGCACACACAAACTCAGGGGTACTGTTGACATCACCCCAAGAGACCTCTCTCCTAACCATAACACACATATATGTCTTACAGGGTCCCAGCACAACCAGAGACCCATCTGTAACCCCACAGAAACATACCAAGACATGCTGTCCTACAAACAGTAGAGGAGGGAAGGGGGAGGTAGAGGGGGGGGGGTAGAGAGAGAGAGAGAGGTAGAGGAGAGGTAGGGGGAGGTGAGGGGGAGGTAGAGTAGAAAGACAAGCTTCACACACCTGAGACGAGAGAGAAGGGTGTAGGAAGAGGGATGAAAATAAAGTCAAGAGAAGAAAGGGAATAAGAGAGAGAAAGAGGGAGAGAGAGAAAAAGAGATAGAGAGCCAGAGATATAGATAGATAGAGAAATAAAGACATGATGAGATGGGGAGACAGAGATAAGACAAAGAGATACAAGAGCATAGGAAGAAGAGGCAATTTCCTACCTGCATTTGTTTAGTGCCTCATTGATTGAAAGGCCAGTCTCTTTGGCAATGAAAAGGAGTGGCAAGGAGTGGAATGTGTAGCCACTTAGCTAGAAGGTTAGCAAACCAAATGCAAAGCTGGATCCCTGAGCTGTATATCATATATGGAATACATCTTATATTTCTTATAGTTCTGTTACGGTATTGAAAATCATACCGTTGGTATATCGAAATGGTATGAAAGGTATATCGCCCAAGACTAACACACACACACACCACACACTTTCTCTCTAACACACACACTCATAGTCTGCTAATGGCCTCCTGAGGGTCGATGTTCCCTCAGACACCTACACAGCACCAGCAGAGCCGTGTCGTACACACTGTGGCRGATGAATCAGAATTAGTTGGGTAACATAGATAATTAAGATGTTTTATTTGCATAATATGCTTATGTGAGATACTTCATTAGAATGTATCCTTTTGGACTATAGTGTTGGCAGTTGCACTTTTCCCTAAGCTGGGGCTCAGTCACTTGGGGCCCAGAGAGGGGAGAGGTCAGGCTTGTCTTTTACATGTCCCTGGTGCTATGCAGAATATCAGAAAGGGAAGAGAACAGAATGGAACATTGTCTTCATATGTGAATGTGTCTTTACCTATTCTTAAACCGTGTGAAGGGATGGCGTGATTCATGGGGAACCAATTACTTGTCTCCACAATGTCTGTGCGCCAGTCACTTCCTCCTTTTCCCATTGGGGGGAGGTGTATGGCAGTGTCTGGAAACATTGTATGTCCTCTCTGATCTTACACTTATCCTGGGATAGTGTATGACCTAGAGGCTCACTCCCCTCTGTGAGCTTGTCCAGGAGTGGGTTCAGGAGGGGGTTTACTTGAGGTGGGAGTATCTAGAGTTGATAATTGATATATGCCATTGGATGAGTTGGTGTTTTTGTACTATGAAGTACCAGGAACGAGATTAGAACCTCGTCTGAGGGACGAAACTCAACGAGAATTAATAGCGAATGTTATCTGGCTAAGGGATACTCCTTTCTCAAGAAAAAGTATTTCTTTGTGAACTGTTCCTAAGATCTGTGATTCGTCATGTAAGTTGAGAGGGTGTATGTATCTTGGCTATAAAAGATCTTTGTACTTTTCTGGTGGTACTTCTCAACGGTTCATTAGAAATAGTGAATTGTTGGAAGTCAAATGCTATTGCAAAGCTTATTATTATTAAAGATGTAGTGTAAATATAACTCTGACTGGTGTGTAGTTTGTAACTCTCCTCATTTGGTAAAGCAGAAATATGCCACCACATTTGGCGACCCAGATGGGACGTGAATCTTCACTCGGTGACCGCTCCTGAAAATCTGGGCAATTCGTGCACGACGGATCCCTCAAACTTGGGATCTCAGGGAAACCACACTTCGGGAACGAAGCAGATGGACCCACCTTTGATCTGAGAGGCAGCGAGCCAAGTGGATACCACATCTCAAACTTTTTTTAAGAAACAGGTGAGCGAACCACACTTGAAGTCGAGTTTTTAGAAAAGCCTCTGATACGTAGGCTCTGAGTGTGTATGCSTTTGTGAGGGGGGCACCTTGGAGGCGTAAGCAGGGCCGAGTCAGTGGAGGATGACCTGAGAGTCAGTCGACTCAAAGACACCTATCATTGGTCGGGTTGCGGGCGACCTAGAGCCGTTCTGACACTGAATTGATCACAGTGGGGATTGGTGCGGTCTGTGGGGTTGAGGGGCCAGGGTGACTGTGTGTTCTGTGTGAAACACGGTACTTGGTGAAGCCCTATTGGAAGAAGGACCTCGTTCTGAAAGTGTCTGTGTGACTGTCAAGTGACCCTCAGAGGTGGTGAATTCCAATTATTTTAAATGTGCTAGCCAGGTATGTCCTAGGTTACTCTGTGTGAGTATTTTGTTTTGGGACCACTAGGTAATATTTTTATTACATTATGGGTTTCCCTGTACATATAGACAGGGTGTGAAATCCTGTGTGGGTAATCTTTGTAGGAGCGTTCTGTGTGAGCGCGGTAGGTTGACTCTGTGTGGGTAACCTTTTAATTATGTTCTGATGTTCTGTGTGGACATCTGACCAGTTCTGTGTGAACATCTGACCAATCCTGTGTGGGTGATCCTTAAAGTTCTGTGTGAGTACCTAAGAATTTCTTACGTTTTATATGGATTCTGTGAATATATGAAAACATGATAAATTGTAGGTGTGTATAATCGGTTACTAGTTATAACGATGAAAGTAATGCTGAGGATATAATTAGATACAATTTAAACCACCATTCGTAGACGTACGTAGGTTTTGAGTTGGTAACTTTAATGGATAATTTGATAAAGATGAGGTTTTAAGCACTATTAAACTGTCTACAAAATCTGGGAAATTGTGCTCTAGAAACTGATTAGAGTGTGTCCACTTTTGGTTATCTTACCCTAAAGATGGAACTATAAATGCTTATTGGATTATCTCCGTCTGGGTACAACATTTGAAATAAAACTGCCCTTAAGGTCTGAAACGGTTTTATTTTTTCTTCCCAGTATGAGAGGAGTTGCAGGATTTATTGAATAAACCGTTTTCCATAAAGATAGAGCGAATTAAGAGGGAATCTCGACGTAATTTATAATGTCATACAAAGCCTAGGATATCCATCAAACTAATTATCATTGCGTGATTAATGTGATGTAGTAAAGTAATTGAAATAAGTTGCATGAGAAAACATAATCTACTTTTATTAAAAGGCGCAAGATCTGTTTCCTAGTCAATGAATGTCGATTTTACTCTTTGACTGCTAATCTATTCATTTGGCATGTGAGAATCATCGCCGAGTAACGCTTGGACCTTTAAATTAGGGCTATTTTCTGGTGAATTGTCTCGGTAGTACGTGCCTGATTTTACGACTACAGACAATTGTAAAGTGGGTTTATTTGCGGGGAGTCTTAGTCATTGAAATAGCATTGGTGATTTAGTGGTAGAATTCATGCCTTCCAAGCAGGAGGCCAGAGTTCGTTTCCCCTGGACTAAAATCTGAGTTTCTGATTGTAATTCAACTATTTGTATGTTTTGCCTGGAAAGATACGGTCGCTAGTGTTTGTTGAAGATATAAACTGAACGTATTAATAGCTTGTTTGGTTCTAATTGAAAGACGAWTTCATTCAACTTAAATAGCGAGGCGAGTTTGATGTGATACGTTGTCTGTTGCCTAAATGGTCTGCTGAAATAACATATTGAGAGGAATAGGAGTCGTATTTAAATAATTGAATCAAGGAAGCGACAGTTACCTAAATCTAATGAATACATTTGGCGCTTTACATGTTCTTTTTAAAGTCTTGGACATTTCATAAGTGTGAAGCCGAAAGAGAAGAGAAAGTTGTAAAGTTTGGTTTTAATCTTACGATAGAGGTAAGGCAGAGCGTTGTTTGTGTAGGGGTTATATTTTTACCCACTGGTAAAATATAGGAGGGTTGTGTGCGTTGGGATATGTTGGGCTGAAAGTGATTCAGGTCATTGCTTGGTTTATTGTTTAGGTAACACCACTGAATTTGAGCAGGAAGTTCATGTATTCTAACATTATAATCTGTTTCCATTACGTTGAACAATGTCAGGTCATTAAAGTGGATTGCAGTTTGAGTTATTTTATTTTTTTACAGGGACAGTGCATATTAATCACAGTTGTGTGTGTCTAATGGCAGGGTATTCCAGACATGGGAAGCTCTCACACTGAAAGCAGATTGACTAAAGGTACTTTTCCTTAAGGGAACAATACAGTCATCTCTCATGGCATGTCTTGTGGATCTGTTGCCATAAGGTTTGGGTTTTCTGTTCAATAAAAGTACTGAGTAGAGTGGGAGCCTGGACATTTAGAATCTTGAATACAAGATAGGCGTCAGTGTATTGCATAAGATCTTTTCCAACTCAGGAGCTTATGCTTTCTATAGCTATTGGGTTTCCTATCAAGTACTTTGAGAGCCTGTTTGCAGACAGACTGAATGGGTTTTAATGTTGTAAAGCAAGCTTGGGCCAAACTAGTCAAGTAGTATGTTACGTGGGGAAGTATCATAGATTTGAAGTATAGTTTTGTTACCTCTATAGTTAAACAATTTCATATGGTTTGGAAATGAGCTAGGTTGAATTTGGTTATTTGAATTACCTTTTTTATTTGCTTTTTAAAAGAGAGGTTGGAATCAAGTATGATGCCGTGGTACTTAAAATCAGATACTACCTGGAGCTTTTCCCCTGATACATAGACATCTGTCTCAGGTGCATCAGATACCACCTGGAGCTTTTCCCCTGATACATAGACATCTGTCTCAGGGGCATCAGATACCACCTGGAGCTTTTCCCCTGATACATTAGACATCTGTCTCAGGGGCATCAGATACCACCTGGAGCTTTTCCCCTGATACATAGACATCTGTCTCAGGGCATCAGATACCACCTGGAGCTTTTCCCCTGATACATAGACATCTGTCTCAGGGGCATCAAGATACCACCTGGAGCTTTTCCCCTGATACATAGACATCTGTCTCAGGGCATCAGATACCACCTGGAGCTTCTCCCTGATACATAGACATCTGTCTCATGGGCATCAGATACCACCTGGAGCTTTTCCCCTGATACATAGACATCTGTCTCAGGGCATCAGATACCACCTGGAGCTTTTCCCCTGAATACATAGACATCTGTCTCCAGGGGCATCAGATACCACCTGGGGCTTTTCCTCTGATACATAGACATCTGTCTCAGGGGCATCAGATACCACCTGGGGCTTTTCCTCTGATACATAGACATCTGTCTCAGGGGCATCAGATACCACCTGGGGCTTTTCCCCTGATACATAGACATCTGTCTCAGTAGCATCAGATACCACCTGGGGCTTTTCCCCTGATACATAGACATCTGTCTCAGGGCATCAGATACCACCTGGGGCTTTTCCTCTGATACATAGACATCTGTCCTCAGGGGAATCAGATACACCTGGAGCTTCTCCCCTGATACATAGACCTCTGTTCTCAGGGGCATCAGATACCACCTGGAGCTCTCCCCTGATACATATACATCTGTCTCAGGGCATCAGATACCACCTGGAGCTTTTCCCCTGATACATAGACATCTGTCTCAGGGGCATCAGATACCACCTGGAGCTTTTCCCCTGATACATAGACCTCTGTCTCAGTAGCATCAGATACCACCTGGAGCTTTTCCCCTGATACATAGACATCTGTCTCAGGGGCATCAGATACCACCTGGAGCTTTTCCCCTGATACATAGACCTCTGTCTCAGGGCATCAGATACCACCTGGAGCTCTTCCCCTGATACATAGACCTCTGTCTCAGGTGCATCAGATACCACCTGGAGCTTTTCCCCCTGATACATAGACATCTTCTCAGGGGCATCAGATACCACCTGGAGCTCTTCCCCTGAACATAGACATCTGTCTCAGGGCATCAGATACCACCTGGAGCTTTTCCTCTGATACATAGACCTCTGTCTCAGGGCATCTGTCACGTTCCTGACCTGTTTTCTGTTGTTTTGTATGTGTGTGATGGTCAGGGCGTGAGTTTTGGGTGGGCATTCTATGTTGTGTGTTTCTATGTTGGTTTAGGGTTGCCTGGTATGGCTCTTAATTAGAGGCAGGTGTTTTGCGTTCCTCTAATTAAGAGTCATATTTAGGTAGGTTGTTTCACTGTGTTCGTTGTGGGTGGTTGTTACCTGTCTCTGTGTTTGTGTTCTGCACCAGATAGGTCTGTATCGGTTTTGCACGTTTGTTATTTTGTAAGTTGTTTGTAGTGTTCACTGTTCTTATAATTAAACATGTTGAGCACTGGCTACGCTGCATTTTGGTCCTCTCCTTCACCCCAGGAAGAAAACCTTTACAGCATCAGAATCCACCTGGAGCTTTTCCCCTGATACATAGACATCTGTCTCAGGTGCATCAGATACCACCTGGAGCTTTTCCCCTGATACATAACATCTGTCTCAGGGGCATCAGATACCACCTGGAGCTTTTCCCCTGATACATAGACTCTGTCTCAGGGCATCAGATACACCTGGAGCTCTTCCCTGATACATCATCTGTCTCAGGGGCATCAGATACCACCTGGAGCTTTTCCCCTGATACATAGACATCTGTCTCAGGTGCATCAGATACCACCTGGAGCTTTTCCCCTGATACATAGACATCTGTCTCAGGGCATCAGATACCACCTGGAGCTTTTCCCCTGATACATAGACCTCTGTCTCAGGGCATCAGATACCACCTGGAGCTCTTCCCCTGATACATAGACATCTGTCTCAGGGGCATCAGATACCACCTGGAGCTTTTCCCCTGATACATAGACATCTGTCTCAGGTGCATCAGATACCACCTGGAGCTCTTCCCCTGATACATAGACATCTGTCTCAGGGGCATCAGATACCACCTGGAGCTTTTCCCCTGATACATAAACATCTGTCCAGGTGCATCAGATACCACCTGGCTCTTCCCCTGATACATAGACATCTGTCTCAGGGCATCAGATACCACCTGGAGCTTTTCCCTCTGA
>NC_036859.1:26524681-26534704 GCF_002910315.2 Salvelinus sp. IW2-2015
TGTTTGCTTTGTGAGGGACATGCAGACTGGGTTTTTATTGAGATGCAACATGAGTCTCTGAGCAACTTTGTCATCTGAACCATTACAGTAGTGAGTTCTTGTGTAGTTGGTTGTTTGTTATTTGCATGCATTTATCACTGTATCATCTGCATACATTGGAACTTCAGACCCTGTAGAGACAGAAGGAAGATCATTAATGTACAAGCTGAACAGTATTGACCTTTGGGGAATGCAAACCTTGTGGATATGAGTGGAAAAAAGTTAGTTTTGATTTTTACGCTGATGAGACAGCGCCAACTTTTGAAAGATTTTAAATTTGTTAAAAATCAGGATAGTTTTTACTAAACATATCAACAGGTTGAAATGATTAGATTGCTGGAAAGGGGTTATGGGTTTGTTTATTGTTTATTGTTTACTGTTTGTTTATTGTAGGTGTTGATTTTACTTAATTAAACATTGTATTATCTGATGTGTTTGAGTAGGATTATTGTTTCCGGGGCGGATGGAAGTTACCTAAAGTATGTTAAAGGAGACATGGGAGAACACGTCTACATTTTATTAAATGCCTGGGATTAAATATCACTGATTCCTTACGCTGATAAATGTACTACATTTGCGACAGAGGAAAAAATAATTCCATTTAGATAGTAGATGATCCCAGGATAATTGTATCTAAGGGTAGCATGTTCAATTAAGCATACATACACATTGGTGTAGATTAAAACTAATGATTCATGATTTGAGGGAGTACAGTGGAATTATCATTATTATTAGGTTTTGTTTGAAATTTCCTTTGGGTTTGGTGAATTTTCCATTTGTTTTARTGCCAAGGCACGCACGCACATGGAATTTTTATGAGTTTTTATTTTTTGAGATTTAATTAAAAACGTGAATTCTTTTGATAAAGGAATGTTCTGGAACCTGGGATACAACATGTAGGAAATGTTTGACAATTTTTTTTTACATTTGTCTAGGGTTTCTATGACCTATGACCTCTATCAGGAYTTTCCGTTGTGGCTTGATCACCCTCATTGGAAAGCCATTTGGATAATGAATTTAAGGTMATTTGTAATACTGATTTCAAGGTAATTTGTGTAATTGATAAATATGATGGAGTTTATAGTTCTTAGCCATATTTGTAATTTGGACCAATGTGAAGAAGGAGAGTGTAGCGACGTCTTACCCGAAGTGGCTTCCTCTTCCTGTTCGAGTGGCGCTCGGCGGTCGTCGTCGCCGGTCTACTAGCTGCCACCGACCCTTTTTCCTTTTCGTTTGGTTTTGACTAATTGATTTACCTGTTATTGTTTGTTGTTAGGGTGGTGCTATTTGCTTCGTTAGCCCGTTTCTGTTTGTGCGGGCTTCCGTCTTTTTTTGTATGAGGTTGTCGTTTTTATTTTGGTTTTCCACAGTCTGGATTTATTTTCCAGTGTGTTACTTTATTAAGTCGGTTTTTACGCCTGTTTTTGACATTCCGTTGTTTTCTGGTTGGACATTAAGAGTGGTTTTCCCCATATTTGCTCTTGCGCTGACTCCCACAATTGTCCTCATTGATCGTAACAGAAGCCCGCACCAACGATGGAGCTGAGGGAGCACATCTAGGGAATCGGAGGAGGAGCTCCTCCTGTACCAGTTTGGCCGAAGAGGACACACTTCCGGTCGTGCTGGAGGAGTCCATCTGGGATCGAGAGGGCAGGCGAACACTCCTCGGTCACCTCAGGTGAGTCAGCACCAACTCTCTCCAGAGTTCCTGTTGGTCACATGTTTTGTTAATATGTTTCCTTAAATTTTTTCCTCTTCCAGCATAAGGCGCTAGTCGATCAGGCGCAGCTGGGAATTAGATCGGCGACTCGCTCAGAAGTTGGGATTCGGTTAGTTAAGGAGAACCCCCCTTCCCTGTGCACTCCTAGATAGTCGACCATTAGGGTCAGGGAGCCACAATTCCTTTGAATGATTACGCAGGGAATCATAAGGAACGGATTTAGTCTGTTTCCTTATCGATTCACCTGCGTTCCGGTGGTGCTGGGGTCCCTGGCTGGCTATTCACACTAACGATTTCGTGGAAACAGGGGCTCTACAGGTGGTCTGATGAGTGTTCAGGCAGGTGTGTAGGAGTTTCCATCGGTGCCGACAACGGTGGAGGTCCAGACCAGGTTTCCACCGTCGCGCATTCCCGCTGAGTATGGCGATTGGCTATCGCTTTCAGTAAAAAGAAGGCAACCCAATACCACCCATCGACAGGGGGATTGCGTGATAACCTCCAGGTAAACGCTGCACGTACCCAGGAGTCATGTGTCCTTGTCAGGAGGAGACGTTGGCTATGGAGACATACGTGGAGAAACAAGTATTTGATACACTGCCGATTTTGCAGGTTTCCTACTTAACAAGCATGTAGAGGTCTGTCATTTTATCATAGGTACACTTACTGTGGAGACGGAATCTTAAACAACAATCCAGAATCACATTGTATGATTTTTTAAGTAATTAATTTGCATTTTATTGCATGACATATATTTGATCACCTACCAACAGTAAGAATTCCGGCTCTCACAGACCTGTTAGTTTTTCTTTAAGAACCTCCTGTTCTCCACTCATTACTGTATTAATGCACCTGTTTGAACTCGTTACCTGTATAAAGACACCTGTCCACACACTCAATCAAACAGCTCCAACCTCTTCCACAAGGCCAAGACCAGAATGTGTAGGACATCAGGATAATTGTAGACCTGTACAAGGCTGGGATGGCTACAGGACAATAGCCAAGCAGCTGGTGAGAAGCAACAAGTTGGCACAATTTCTAGAAAATGAGAAGTTCAAGATGACGGTCAATCCCTCGTCTGGGGCTCCATGCAAGATCTCACCTCGGGCATCAATGATCATGGGAATGTGAGGATCAGCCAGAACTACAGGCAGACCTGGTCAATGACCTGAAGAGAGCTGGGACCACAGTCTCAAAGAAAACCATTGTACACACACTACGCCGTCATGAATTAAAATCCGCAGCGCACGCAAGGTCCCCCTGCTCAAGCCAGCGCATGCCAGGCCCGTCTGAAGTTTGCAATGACCATCTGGATGATCCAGAGGAGGAATGGGAGAAGGTCATGTGGTCTGATGAGACAAAAATAGAGCTTTTTGCTCTAACTCCATCGCCGTGTTTGAGGGATAAGAAGGAGTGAGTACAACCCAGAACACCATCCAACCGTGAAGCATGGAGGTGGAAACATCATTCTTTGGGATGCTTTTCTGCAAGGGCCAGGACGACTGCCCGTATGAGGGAGGATGGATGGGGCCATGTTCTCGAGATCTGACCAACACCTCCTTCCCTCAGTAGGCATTGATATGGGTCGTGGCTGGTCTTCCAGCATGACAACGACCTGAAACACACAGCCAGGGCAACTAAGAGTGGCTCCGTAAGAACATCTCAAGGTCCTGGTGGCCTAGCCAGTCTCCAGACCTGAACCAATAGAAAATCTTTGGAGGGAGCCGAAAGTCCGTATTGCCCAGCGACAGCCCGAAACCTGAAGGATCTGGAGAAGGTCTGTATGGGAGTGGGCCAAATCCCTGCTGCAGTGTGTGCAAACCTGGTCAAGAACTACAGGAACGTGATGATCTCTGTCAATTGCAAACTAAGGTTTGTTACCATATTCAGTCTGCTTTTTCTGATGTATCAATACTTATGTCATGCAATATGCAAATTAATTACTTAAAATCATAACAATGTGATTTTCTGGTTTTCTGGACCTCTACATGCTTTGTAGTAGGAAAACCTCAAATGCAGTGTTAATGCTTTCTTCCCCACTGTATCGTTCACGGAAGCTCTGGACAGGGTTCATTCGCCCCTGTCACCCGTCTCCTCGAGTTTCTTTTTTGTGAAGAAAAAGGATGGTGGTTTGGTCCGGGTGTGTATGATTATCGAGGTCTCAATTCCATCACGGTGGGTTTAGTTACCCACTACTTCTCATCGCTACGGCGATGGATTCATTCCACGAGCCGGTTTTTCACGAAACTGGATCTCAGGGCGCGTATAATCTGGTGCGTATTCGGGGGGGAGATGAGTGGAACCGCGCTTAGTACACATCGGGCCATTATGAGTACCTCGTCATGCCGTACGGGTTAAAGATGCTCCAGCTGTCTTTCAATCCTTTGTTGACGAGATTCTCAGAGACCTGCACGGACAGGGTGTGGTGGTGTATATTGGACGATATTTGATCTACTCCGCTACACGCGCGCGCATGTGTCTCTGGTGCGCAAGGTTCTTGGGCGACTGCTGGAGCATGACCTGGTGGAAGGCGGAGAAATGTGAGTTTTCCAAAAGCGCGTTTCCTTCTGGGGTTATCGCTTTCCGCTCGGGGTGTGGTAATGGAGGGTGACCGCTGTAAAAGCGTGCGTAATTGGCCGAGTCCGACCACGGTAAAGAGGTGCAGCGGTTTTTGAGGTTTGCCAATTCTCCGGAGGTTTATCCGGGGTTTTGGTCAGGTAGCAGCTCCTATTACCTCACTGTGAAGGGGGGCCGGTGCGTTTGCAGTGGTCAGCAGAGGCGGCAGAGCCTTCCGTAGGTTGAAGGTGCTGTTTACCGAGGCGCCATGTTGGCGCATCCGGACCCTTCTTTGGCGTTCATAGTAGAGGTGGCGATCCGAGGCTGGGGTTGGAGCGGTGCTCTCACCAGCGCTCGGGTACGCCACCAAAGCTCCGCCCCTGTGCTTTTTTTCCGAAAAACTCGGGCCAGCGGAGCGGAATTATGATGTGGGATAGGAGTTGTTGGCTATGGTTAAAGGCCTGAAGGTGTGGAGACACTGGCTTGAGGGGCTAAGCACCTTTCCTCATCTGGACTGACCACCGTAACCTGGAGTATATCCGATCAGCTAAGAGACTGAATCCGCGTCAGCAAGGTGGGCCATGTTTTCACCAGATTTCGTTTTACGATCTCGTCGACCAGGTTCCCTCAACACTAGGCCGACGCGCTGTCTCGCCTCTATGACTCCGAGGACCGGTCCATCGATCCTACTCCGATCATTCCGGCGGCCAAGTTGGTCGGCACCAATAGTATGGGAGTGGACGGGACATCGAGCGGGCGTTAAGGGAGGAACTGCGCTCCACAGTGCCCGAGGGGCGTAGGTACGTACCGCTCGCTGTTCGTGATCAAATTGATTCGATGGGCTCATGGTTTACTCTCGTCAGGTAACCGGGTATTTCGAGGACAGTGCGAGGTCTTGGGGGAGTACTGGTGGCCCACCTTGGAGAGGGATGTGCGATTCTATGTCTCTTCCTGTTCGGTATGCGCTCAGAGTAAGGCTCCTAGGCACCTGCTCGAGGGAAGTTACAACCCTCCCCGTTCCACAACGGCCGTGGTCCCATCTTTCGGTGGTTTTCTGACTGACCCCCATCTCAGGGAAACACTACCATCCTAGTCGTTGTGGATCGGTTCTCTAAGTCCTGCCGTCTTATCCCGTTGCCCGGTCTCCCTACTGGCTCTGCAGACTGCGGAGCACTATTTACCCATGTCTTCGGCACTACGGGGTACCCGAGGTATCGTTTCTGATCGGGTCCCCAGTTCACTTCCAGAATATGGAAGGCGTTTATGGAGCATTTGGGGGTCTCGGTCACCTGACCTCGGGTATCACCCGGAGAGTAATGGCAGGTGGAGAGAGTGAACCAGGAGGTGGGTAGGTTTCTGCGGTCGTATTGCCGGACCGGCCAGGGGAGTGGTCAAGATACATCCCTGGGCAGAGATTGCCCAGAACTCACTAGCCACTCCTCTACCAACATGTCACCATTTGAGTGTGTGTTGGGGTACCAGCCGGTTTTGGCACCATGGATCAGAGGTCAGACCGAGGCTCCTGCGGTGGAGGAGTGGGTACAGCGTCAAGGAGACTTGGGAGCCGTCCAGGAGTCTCTGCGTCAGGCGAGTAGACGGCGAAGAAGGCGCTGACCGTCACCGCAGTGAGGCCCCCGTGTTTGCACCGGGGTAGGGTCTGGCTCTCGACCGAAACCTGCCTCCGCCTGCCCTGCCGGAGCTGGGTCCGCAGTGTGTAGGGCCATTTAAAGTCTGGGAGAATAAATGAGGTGTGTTACCGATTGTTACTTCTTCGTATTATCGTATTACCCCTCTTTCATGTGTCTCTCTCAGGCCGGTGGTAGCTGGTCCCATGCAGGAAGGTGAGGTTCTGGAGGTCCCTCGCCCCGGGGCGAGAAAGGTTAATGAACTGAACTAAACTGTTGTTCTGATCTGTTCTTTCGAGGTTATCATGAAAAGTGACATCAGACGGTATCTTAATGCATGGAAGAGATAATTGGACCGAACAGTGTGTGTACCTCAAAACCCCTTCTAACTGGCTGAAGAAGAGTGACCAAGGCGTTGAATAAGGCCCTGTCCAAACCACTTCTACCGTGAGAAGGGAACCGAGCCAGAAATCAGTGTACAGTATCCGATCTAAGCTATCAACTGCTTTTMTTTTATKTTTCTCTCAGGAGTGTGAGAGGAGGCCACGTGGAGTGAGCATGGAGAGAAATCTGTTCTAAACTTCTCTTATGTTGCAAATGTGAGACATTGAAATTGGGACATTATCATGGGCCATCCACTTTGAACTGTAAAGTTATCTGAAGAAGAACGAAAAGGACGCCAGAAGAATCAGTGCCTGAAGGAGGGGGTTGGTCAACTGTGACAAAATACTTTTGTSGTATCAGGTTGATTGTAGAGGTCTACACCACGTAAAATTATAGTAATTTAGATTAAGAATGCMTTGAGATACTGATCTGTATTATAATCGTGAAAAAAAAGTTAATAGTAGAATTATGGAATAATTATACTGGATGTTAATATAAATGTACATTCTGCCAATGTCGATATGTGTTAAATTGAGGTTTTTACTTTGAGTGATAAGACCAATTTGAATCACTGAGCAATGTCATTCTAAATTTTGATTGGATAATTAACTGGGTTCTAATTATGATTTAATTTGGAAATTGAATGATTTTTAAAACTGAAGGATTGTTTTGATTGTTGTTATGAACTAAAGATGTTGAAACTTTTAGAAGCATGCCATGGTGAATGGAGAGGGTGAACTCTGATCTGGAGAGTGAAAATTATCCTAATCTATTTGATCTATAGGCATTGCCTTATAAATAGTGGAATCATGATGCTTGTCTTGGGTCATGTTCATTAGGCACCAAGGGGATACATTTTAATTTAACTAGGAGTCATTACCTGGATTTGTTCAACAASATATGCTAATTTTAGTTTCTGGAATGGAAATAGTCATTTCCAACATACTATGCTGATCCATTGGAGTG
Source organism: Salvelinus sp. IW2-2015 (assembly GCF_002910315.2). Lineage (NCBI taxonomy): Eukaryota > Metazoa > Chordata > Actinopteri > Salmoniformes > Salmonidae > Salvelinus > Salvelinus sp. IW2-2015. Next base: position 26,531,969 of record NC_036859.1, read on the forward strand.
TGATAGATAACTAAAGATTATTTTATTAAACTCCATTGTTACATGCACTGCATTATGCATTAAACATGTGCAAGTCTGTCTTGTGGTATAAAGGTTTCTGAAGGGAGAAGGCTTACATGGAAATAAGGTACTCGACAATGAAGGGATTTGATTCCCTATTTTCTTTACATTTTGATTATGTATTTTTTAATTTTTATAATTCATATACTCTGCAACTACTGTTAGTAAGGTACCATGTTACTGTTCTGATTCTCCAGAAGGGACAGAGTCCCTTGAGAGGGGAATGTGGCRGATGAATCAGAATTAGTTGGGTARCATAGATAATTAAGATGTTTTATTTGCATAATATGCTTATGTGAGATACTTCATTAGAATGTATCCTTTTGGACTATAGTGTTGGCAGTTGCACTTTTCCCTAAGCTGGGGCTCAGTCACTTGGGGCCCAGAGAGGGGAGAGGTCAGGCTTGTCTTTCACATGTCCCTGGTGCTATGCAGAATATCAGAAAGGGAAGAGAACAGAATGGAACATTGTCTTCATATGTGAATGTGTCTTTACCTATTCTTAAACCATGTGAAGGGATGGCGTGATTAATGGGGAACCAATTACTTATCTCCACAATGTCTGTGCGCCAGTCACTCCCTCCTTTTCCCATTGGGGGGAGGTGTATGGCAGTGTCTGGAAACATTGTATGTTCCCTTTGATCTTACACTTATCCTGGGATAGTGTATGACCTAGAGGCTCACTCCCCTCGGTGAGCTTGTCCAGGAGTGGGTTCAGGAGGGGGTTTACTTGAGATGGGTGTATCTAGAGTTGATAATTGATATATGCCATTGGATGAGTTGGTGTTTATGTACTATGAAGTACCAGGAACGAGATTAGAACCTCGTCTGAGGGACGAAACTCAACGAGAATTAATAGCGAATGTTATCTGSCTAAGGGATACTCCTTTCTCAAGAAAAAGTATTTCTTTGTGAACTGTTCCTAAGATCTGTGATTCGTCATGTAAGTTGAGAGGGTGTATGTATCTTGGCTATAAAAGATCTTTGTACTTTTCTGGTGGTACTTCTCAACGGTTCATTAGAAATAGTGAATTGTTGAAAGTCAAATGCTATTGCAAAGCTTATTATTATTAAAGATGTAGTGTAAGTATAACTCTGACTGGTGTGTAGTTTGTAACTCTCCTCGTTTGATAAAGCAGAAATATGTCACCACAACGCCAAGGAGCTTACAGCTGTATCAGGAGACTACTGTAGCTCAGAAGAGCTGTGTGGGTGTGTGGGTTTATGTGTGCGTGCGTGCGTGTGTGCGTGTGTGTGTATGGGCTTCTGTGTCCATTTATGTGTTTTGGTGTGTGTGTGGCTATACACTGAGTGGCTCTCAGGTGTGAAGAGAAACAGCTTGGAAGGAGCAGTTCGACGGCAATGCATGTTTAACGAGGCTGCACAGCAGCGTGTGCAGTGTCGGTGTTGTAACATGCCGCGCGAGGTGTCACACTTTGATTCCGGTAGCACACATCAGACCTGGCAGCTCCAGCAGCAGGTGTAGTGGAGGGAACCATTACCTCGAAGCCTCTGGTTTCCTCTTTGTTCCCTTTGACTGGGAGAGGCTAAACGTGAGGTGTTTCATACAGGGAATCAAATCCAGAAGATAACGGCTCTTCGGCTCATCTTTAGATCCACAATGAAGCCTTAGTTTCTCCTCAACCCATGGAAAACAATGGGCATCCCAGCAACTGCTAAACAACAACAACAATTATGCAAAATGGGATAAAAAAGGGATAAAAAAATAATTCATAACAAATGGCTGTGACTAGGTTTTGGCAGCCGGGTCCTACACACTCCCACTCCAAGCTGACACGGGTGCCTTTGGATATTGCCTGAGTGCAGACGGTTAGCATTGGCTTTGCTACAGCTCTGTGGGCAACAGGAGCCTGGGAGAAAGCTGCTCAGCTCTGCTCCGCTTGTTACAGTCTCAGATGACAGCCGTGGCATTTAGGTCTGTGTTCTGGGCCAGACCTCAAGCACTACTGGGGCTGTTCCCTACACTGATCAGCTATATCAGCTGTTTGTTTGTTTGTGTGCGCGACCACGTGCGTGTGCGTGTGAGTGTGTTGAATACAGATCAGAGAGAAAGCAGCATAGAACATGAAACAATTCAGAGGCTTGGAATGCATGAAATCAAGAAACAGGAAACAGGAAACCATAAAATGAAGCATCCAGGAAAAACATCAAACAGAATGCCTCCACAACAATAAACACCTTCCACTTCTCTAACAAGCGGATATTATATGAAGCCTCTGAAGAGTATGGACGGCATACAGCATGAACACAAGTACGGTAATACCAATTGAAAATCCACTTCACTGAATCGCCAATCTGTCCCTCGACCCAGAACCRGCAGATTGAATGGGTCCTGAGTGAACAGTGTCATGGCAGCTAGGCCTATATGACCTCATCAAGTCAGCCGCTCACCCTGAGTAGAGAGTCTACCACAGGTGAGGTAAACACACACTCCATTTTACATATTACCCATCAGTTAGCGAGACAGGCTGGCGAGATAAAGAAACCCACACCCATTGAGAGTGTGAAAACAAATGCTCCAGTCTGCGCCCTCACTGTGTAGGTATTTTAGCAGGTGTAAACAGGCGGGCAGACACGGGTAGATGCACACAGACACACACACACAGGTACTGGTACAGGTACACACACACACACACACACACACACACACACACA
>NC_036859.1:26534721-26539915 GCF_002910315.2 Salvelinus sp. IW2-2015
ACAGGTACACACACACACACACACAGGTACTGGTACAGGTACACACACACCCACAGATACTGGTACAGGTACACACACACCCACAGACACACACACGAAGACACAGGGGCTTCATCCAGGGTGAGATCTGCAGGAGATGTGTCAGCTAGCTAACTGACTGATGATCTGGCTCCAGCATGCCTTGACGCCACCACACACCCTCTCATTCTCTCTGCTTTCGCCCTCTGTTTTTCTCATTTATCCCTCCATTCGAACTTCGAGCGCACACGGATCATCTGCAGAAAGCCACAAATAAGGCAATATCCACTGACTTGCTCATAAGCCACAAATCCTCACGAAATATCCCGCCTACCAATACGGGGCTTATCAGAAAACAAATACGCTAATCTGAAAATCCCGGAGCGAGGGAATTTCAGTGTTAAACTCCAACTGAGCACTGGCGCGTGTTCATTTGGCACCAAAAGGGAGAAAACTGACTGAAACGGGGAAGGACAACCGGAATAAGAAATACTTATTTTCATTTTCCGTTGCAAAACCTTTTGCTACGCTGTGCACTAATAAATATGACCCTGTATTCAGTTGAATGCCTTCCCATGTACTGAGTCTGTCACTTGCTACAATGAAGGGAGGAAAAGAGAAACGGAACTAAAACTGTTGCCAGAGAGTTGATTTCAAAAAAAAAAAAAAAGGGGACTTCATTTTAGAGGGAGTGATGGTGTCATGGTGATGGAAGCTAGCATCCAACTGGCATTTCATGCGAATGACGGGAGGCGGGCAGGGATGGCAGGGCGCGCACAAACACACACACACACACACACACACACACACACACACACACACACACATACACATACACGAGGATATGGTGTAACACACAAATCACACACACACACAAACACAGACAGGAGGAGATGTGGGGGCAACAGAGGCTTAGCTAGTAGACGTGTTTGGACTGGAACCAGATGGTAGGCTCAGTAGGCTCAGCTCAGCGGTACAGACCAGAGGTGAACTGCTCTCTCCTCAGGATGCCTGGCCCAGAAACMCTGACCCACAGCCTGACCCAGACACAGAGATGAGGGGCAGAACAGAACTGAAACAAATTACAGAACAGCCACCTTTCACCTCCTGTTTACTCTCTTCTCCTTTCATCTCCTCTCTCCTCTCCTCACCCCACATAACTCACACTTCTTCCCCTCATCTCCTCCTCTTCCTCTCCTCTGCATCCCCTCATCTCCCTTCTCCTCTCTTTTCCTCTCTCCTCTCATCTCCTCTCATCTCCTCTCCTCTCTCCTCTCATCCCTCTCTCCTTTCATCTCCTCTCTCCTCTCCTCTCCTCACCCCACATCTCTCCTCTCTTCCCCTTCTCTTCTCTATTCCTCTTCCTCTCTCCTCTCTCCTCTCATCTCCTCTCTCCTCTCATCCCTCATCTCCCTTCTCCTCTCATCCCTCATCTCCCTTCTCCTCTCTTTCCTCTCTCCTCTCATCTCCTCTCATCTCCTCTCTCCTCGCTTCCCTCTCTCCCTCATCATCTCTCCTCATCCCCTCTCTCCCCTCATCTCCCTTCTTCTCTCATCCCCTCTCTCCTCTCAGCTCCTCTCATCTCCTCTCTCTCTCTTCCCTCTCTCCTCTCTTCCCTCTTCTCCTCTCATCTCCTCTCATCCCTCTCTCCCTCATCTCCCTTCTCTTCTCATCCCCTCTCTCCTCTCATCTCCTCCATCCCTCTCTCCTCTCTTCCCCTTCTCCTCTCTTCCCTCTCTCCTCTCATCCCTCTCATCCCTCTCTCCCCTCATCTCCCTCTTCTCTCATCCCCTCTCCTCTCATCTCCTCTCCTCTTCATCACCCCACATCTCTCCTCTCTCACCCCACATCTTCTCCTCGCCTCCACCACTTCTCCACCTCTCTCCACCTCTCTAAGTAAAGCCCATTAAGTCTGTCTCTGTAAATTCCTGCTGGTATATTCCCAGTCACACCGTGCTGCCCGACGACAGCGGTCTGAAGGATACTCATTGGTCAGATGAACCTTTGTACTGACCTCAGATCTATTTTTCAGTTAAGGTTTGGTGCCTGACTGGGCTAAAGCCGTGACAGATGGATAGTAACTCATTGTCAAAGTCATGTCAGCACTCCACTGTGTGTTTGTGTAGAGTGGGAAGGGTGGATATGTGCGTGTGCGTGTGCGTGTGCGTGTGTGCGCGTTCATGCATGCATGTGCGTTCATGTGTGCATTTGCTATAAGTGTGTGTGTGTGCGTGTGTGTGCGCGTGCGTTCATGCGTGTGTGCACGTGAGTGTGGATGTGTGTGTTTGCTATAAGTGTGTGTGTGGGTGTGTGTGTGTGTGTCTATTGGGGGGTTATTAGCTAAGTGAAACTCAAAGCTAGTGAACACGTGACTCCTACATTCCCACTGCTACAGTCCTGTGGTACCCATTACATTTACCAGAAGAAAAGGTTATATGTCATATTTCATGGAAGGAGTGTAGCCAACTGGAGAAAAAAAGATGTCTCCATAGCCAGAGAAAATGGTTTGAAACTGAGAAAGATTGGCTTAAGACAGAGTATGAATTAAGACCACTTGAATGAAAAGCTAGAAACACTGMGACTGTTGGTCTTCCTTGAACCTTAACCCGAAGAGCAATGTAAGCCTGCGTTACTGACCCCGATGACCCCAAGCAGTCTGCTAGTAGGATTATATACAGTAACAAGTGCACTAGATAAGCAATTGGCTCTGAGCTGTAATCCATTGTTCCAGAAATCAATACTGTGCACTCTTATCGAGCTTATCAACGGCATAAACACAGTCCTATTCGCTTACAGCAATCATACAGCTTCACAATCACTTCGGCGCTAAAACAATTAGAGTTTACAGCGCTTTAATCAAGAAATAAATGACTACAGAGCCTTTTGGAAAGGTAGTTTCAAGAGTAGTCTAACGGAGAGAGTGTCGTATAACAATTTAGCTGGGGTATTGGCCTTTACATTTTACCGTGTTCATTCTGCCGTTGAGCCACAATGGAGACCTAATTTCCCATAGCAGAGAATGGGGCAAGGGCTCCGTTTAACATTCCAGTTGGGCTGCCTCGGCTCCAATCTGCCGACGGTAGTTGAAATGRCTTACAAGGCAGAGGCTGGAGGAGCGGCAGCCACGTCTCTTTCTGTCCCATTGTGCTTGGTGAATAACACGGCTAGCCAGATAGCGGCAACACAAAGAAACAGGAAAAGGCCATTGGAGAGCTTAATTTGACAGTGCGCCGGCAACCCGTGTCTCTCTCTCTCCTTCTCTCTCTCTCTACCTTTCTCTCTTCCTCTGTCTCTCCTCTCTCAGTCCTCACCTCTCTAGGAGCATTCAACGTCAGGACAGCCCAAAAATATTTTGGGTGTCCTAGATTGTTCTGGCAATTCTCACATAAAAACTTAATTGGGAAGAAGGATGTTTGACATGCTTTTTACATTTGTATCACAATTTTTTWAAATATAAAATCATAATAAAATGGCAATTTTATCCATTTTAAGACAACTATATTAATTAAGATGTGTCACTTCCTCCCATCTGAAGTCTCCCTGTCTTGCTCCCTCTCTCTCAATTCAAAAGAAACACACAGCCCTTTCTCCTCTTCAACTACAATAGAAACACACAGCCCTTTCTCTTCTTCAACTACAATAGAAACACAGCCCTTTCTCCTCTTCAACTACAATAGAAACACACAGCCCTTTTCTCCGTTCTTCTTCTAACTACAACTCATACACACACCCGCCCCTTCACTATCCTTCTTCACACTAAATAGAAAACAGGAGCCCTTTTCTTCTTCAACCCTACAGATAGACAACACAGAGCCCTTTCTCTCTTCAACCTACCAATCACGAAAAACACCGCCTCCCTCTCATCTTTCTTACCTACCAATAGAACACAGCAGAGCCCTCATTCTCTTCTTAACTACAACTACGCACACACCACAGGGAGCCTTGTCTCTCCTTTCAACTACAATAGAAACAACTCTGCCCAAACCATACGCGAACCAGGCCCCATTTCTCTTTCTCAACTACCAATACGAAGCAGCACACATGCCTTTCCTCTTCTTCAAAACTACAATGAAAACTACACAGCCCTTTCCTCCTCTCAACTACCATCAGAAACACATCCACCAGCACACTTTCTCTTCTTCAATACAATAGAACACACAGCGCCTTTCCTGCTTCTTCACACTACAAACAATAGCAAAACCACGCGCCACACGCCCATGGACCCATTCTCTCTTCTTCCACTACAACTAGACCAATACAACAGCCACTTATTTCTCTTCTCACATCTAGCCAGTTACGAAACCACCACGGCCCTTCCGATGAACCCCTCCACTCCTACATCTACCATTAATCAAAGGCTTATTCAAATCAGAGCAGTCCTACAGACAGACAGCAGCACTAGTCCTCTTTACAACAGGCTTCTGGTTAATAATGTTGTGAGACGTGGCACTTGTTGGGCCGGGAAGAAGGAGAAAGAGAGGGAGGCTGGGAGAGAAAAAGCGATTTGGGTTTTAATGAAAGGCTGATGGATGGGTCTGGAGGCTGGATAGCAGTTACTCACAGCTAGGCTGGGGCTCCATAGGCTTTGGCATACACTTAGCAGGGATAGGAAGAGAGGAGAGTCTGTGTTGGGATGGGATGGGTGGAGACAGAACCATCGCCGCAGGAGTGAACGGGAGAGCAGGGGAAAAAGTGGGAAATTATGGAAACTGGGATCAAAGAATATGCATATCCTTGCTTCAGGTCCTGAGCTAACAGCCAGTTAGATTTGGGTATGTCATTTTAGGCGAAAATTCGAAAAGAAAGGTTTGATCCTTATTACATGTTTTAATATCCCTAAATGTCTTTATTACGGTGGATATCGCTCTGTTATTAGTACGCCTGTGCAGTAATCTTGACTGGAGATGGACCCCTGGCCTGAGTGGCATGGTATTACTGTGGTAATACGGTGAAAGTAACACGTATTGTTAATTTGGAACCTAGTGCGTTCGTGTCATTTTGGGTTAACACTCAATACACACACACACACACACACACACACAACACACAACACACACACACACACACCACAACACAACACACACACACACACACACACCACACACACACCACGCACACAGGGCACACACAGCACACACACACCACACACACACACACAATACCATCTGGTTATCCG
>NC_036859.1:26545714-26548544 GCF_002910315.2 Salvelinus sp. IW2-2015
TACATCAGAAAGCAGAACTTAATATTTTGTACAGAACCTTTTGTTTGCAATTACAGAGATCATACGTTTCCTGTAGTTCTTGACCAGGTTTGCACACACTGCAGCACAGGGATTTGGCCCACTCCTCAGCTACAGACCTTCTCTCAGATCCTTCAGGTTTCGTGTATGTCGGCTGGCCAATACGGACTTTCAGCTCCTTCCAAAATTTTCTATTGGGTTCAGCGTCTGGAACTGGCTAGGCACTCCGAGGAAACAACGTTGAGATGTTCTTACGAGAGCACTCCTTTAGTTGCCTGGCTGTGTGTTTCGGGTCGTTTTCAAATACTTATGTCATGCAATAAAATGCAAATTAATTACTTAAAAATCATACAATGTGATTTTCTGGATTTTTGTTTTAGATTCCGTCTTTCACAGTTGAAGTGTACCTATGATAAAAAATGACAGACCTCTACATGCTTTGTAAGTAGGAAAACCTGCAAAATCGGCAGTGTATCAAATACTTGTTCTCCCCACTGTATATGATTTGATTTTGATTTAATTTGATGGGTATCTTGATGTGAGGTGTAAATACCGGGGGGGAGACTATACAAAGTCTAGTTAACTTCTAAAACAAGTTAGAAGTTAGCGAACAAAGATACATGATTTGCACAGTTCCAGGTAAATCTGCCCGGTAACAGGATGCTAAACAAAAGGAAATTCCCCATACATGACTGATGTCCTCCTCTTGGCTGGCATAGATTAGTCTACACACACACACTTTTGAGAATCTCCAGGTAGACTTTTAGTCATAAGTTACAAAATGTCGCTCTCCTACGTTACCCCTGCTAGTCTATCTCTCCATAGCCCGAGAAAACCGATTCCAGGACATCCACCTGTCCTGCAAACAACTGGATTGAACAGAGAGTAAAATTCTCCTCTTGGCTTCACTGTGGACAGATGTGAGAATTCTTGGGGCTCATCTGGAGGAAAGGTGGTGCTTGGAGAAATGTCTTGAAAGAGACTTGTGAATACATATGGCTGAATAATGAGACTCTGAGGGCTACAGAGTAAGCTCTCTCTCTCTTAGCCCTGGCAATGTGGCTATTTACCCAGGCCCTAACCAGGTATACCTGAAGAAGACAGGCGGATAGACAGACAGCAAAGGAGGACAGTACAGTATACTACAGAACTTAAGCCAGAATGCCAACACCAATTTATGCCCTCATCACTATGCCAACAACTACCCGTATCCGCCCCACATCTGCTAACCCAGTCCAGATTAAAAACCGAATGCTACGATTGTGAGGAAATTTCAAAAGATGAGCATGGCAAGCGTCAAACACATGCAACAGTCAGTCAAGTTGTATCTTCCTCGGTAACACTGAAGCAGCACACACACATTATACACACACACATTATACACACACACATTATACACACACACATTACACACACACATTATACACACACACACATTATACACACACACACATTATACACACACACACATTATACACAGACACATTATACACACACACATTATACACACACACATTATACACACACACATTATACACACACATTATACACACACACATTATACACACACACACACACAGCTTTTCAAATACATGTTAACACCCAGGGGAGAAGATCTCACGTAGTAGAAAGATTAAAGGCAGGCTTTGCATCATGGGTAAATCTAAGAAGACAATGATGCTATCAAGGTAATTATATTCTGTTCGAGTCTTGAGAAATTAAATCGGCTTAAAATAAAAGCAAATCCATAGGCTTGTTTTGCACTTGGAGTGGCTGATTTCCATCTAACCAACAGAACATTGTGTTTTATCATGCAGTGGTCCTGGTCATGTCCTCACATAGCATACAGAAGTTTTCCCCTTCATTTTCAAAAAGTACACGTAAAAACAGAATCCCTTGAATGAAAATATGGCTTGATAATTGAAGTATTTTTTACAAAATATACTCCACTTACATTGTAAATCAACAAATTAAAGGATATTTGAAGTCAGTGTGTGCTTTTAACATACAGTATACACAAAACCCTTAATGAACTGCCAGATACGCTAAGTAAATACATTAACAGGTCTGGGAGATGTGATGTGAAGGTGATAGACCTCTTTGAAAGAGCAAGAGGTTTGCTTTTAGCCTTCTTTACTTTAGGTCCAAGGCCCTATCTAGGTCAGTCTGTCTGTCTGTCTGTCTGTCTGTCTGTCTGTCTGTCTGTCTGTCTGTCTGTCTGTCTGTCTGTCTGTCTGTCTGTCTGTCTGTCTGTCTGTCCTATCTACACCAGACACCAGCTATCTACCACCAGGACCACCAGCCTATCTACCACCAGACACCAGCTATCTACCACCAGACACCAGCTATCTACCACCAGACACCAGCTATCTACCACCAGACACCACTTATCTACCACCAGACACCAGCTATCTACCACCAGACACCAGCTATCTACCACCAGACACCAGCTATCTACCACCAGACACCAGCTATCTACCAACCCAGACCACCAGCTATCTACCACCAGACACCAGCTATCTCTCTGCATTTAATGCACGCTTAAATGCACAGGCTCAATCAATAAACAGTTATTTCTCTCTTTCTCTTTCTCGCTCACTCTCTCTCTCTCTCTCTCTCTCTCTTCTCTCTCTCTCTCTCTCTCTCTCTCTCTGTTGTGTAGTAAGCAAATGTTCTTTTACCCTCTACAAACACATGATATGTTTGTTTTTACAAACAGACCAGTTTGGCATATCATGTGGGTCTGCCAGACAGCAGGCAGACAGGCAGACCTAACAGATGAAAGACTGATGGGCAGACAGACAGACGCAGA
>NC_036859.1:26554471-26558157 GCF_002910315.2 Salvelinus sp. IW2-2015
AATGTTTCCTTTACCCTCATACAACACATGATATGTTTGTTTTACAACAGACCAGTTTGGCATATCATGTGGGTCTGCCAGACAGCAGGCAGACAGGCAGACCTAACAGATGAAAGACTGATGGGCAACAGACAGGAGCAGACAGACAGAACAGACGAGACCAGACAGACAACAGACAAGAACCCTAACAGCATGAAAGACTGGAATGGGGCCGCAGACAGACGACAGAACAGACAGAGACAGTAAGGACAGACCAGAACAGCACAGACAGCACAGACAGAGCAGACAGACCAACAGACAGAGCAGCTGGTGTCTGGTGGTAGATAGCTGGTGTCTGGTGGTAGATAGCTGGTGTCTGGTGGTAGATAGCTGGTGTCTGGTGGTAGATAGCTGGTGTCTGAGGGATTTCGATGACAAGCCAAATTTTTTCAGCCAGCTGAGGTTGAATAGGCGCTGTCGAGCCTTCTTCACCATGCTGTCTGTGTGTGTGGACCCTTTCAGTTTGTCTGTGAAATGTACACCAAGGAACTTAAAACTCTCTAGCTTCTCCACTGCTGTCCCTTCGATGTGGATAGGGGGGTGCTCCTTTTGCTGTTTCCTGAAGTCCACGATCATCTCTTTTGTTTAGCTGACATTGAGTGAGAGGTTGTTTTCCTGACACCACACTCTGAGGGCCCTCACTTCCTCCATGTAGGCTGTCTCGTCGTTGTTGGTAATCAAGCCTACCACTGTTGTGTTGTCTGCAAACTTGATGATTGTGTTGGAGGCGTGCATGGCCACGCAGTCGTAGGTGAACAGGGAGTACAGGAGAGGGCTGAGTATGCGTGGGGTCCCAGTGTCGAGGATCAGCGGAGTGGAGATGTTGTTTCCTACCTTCACCACCTGGGGGCGGCCTGTCAKGAAGTCCAGGACTCAGTTGCACAGGGAGTGGTTGAGACCCAGGGCCTCCAGCTTGATGATGAGCTTGGAGGGTACTATGGTGTTGAATGCTGAGCTGTAGTCAATKAACAGCATTCTTACATAGGTATTCCTCTTGTCCAGATGAGATAGGGCAGTGTGCAGTGTGCAGTGTGATGGCAATTGCATCATCTGTGGACCTATTGGGGCGGTAAGCAAATTGAAGTGGGTCTAGGGTAACAGGTAGGGTGGAGGTGATATGATCCTTGACTTGTCTCTCAAAGGACTTCATGATGACAGAAGTGAGTGCCAGAAGTGATAGTTATTTAGTTCAGATATCTTTGCCTTCTTGGGTACAGGAACAATGGTGGCCATCTTGAAGCATGTGGGGACAACAGACTGGGATAGGGATTGATTGAATATGTCCGTAAACACACCAGCCAGCTGGTCTGCACATGCTCTGAGGGATGCTGTCTGGGCCGGCAGCCTTGCGAGGGTTAACACGTATAAATGTTTTACTCAGGTCGGTCATGGAGAATGACTATGTACATGTAAATAGGGCAGCATCACTGAGCTTGTACCATCACTGAGCTGGCCCAGTCTTAAAACATATCGCTTGTAGACTCTTCTTCTCCTGGAGAGGTTTGAATAATGAAGAGAAAAATATTGTTCTTAATCTCGCGAATCAATAAGAGGATTTAGCTCTGTACAAAAGTTGGAGGCTGCGTCCAAAATCGCACCCTATTTCCTATTACATGCACTACTTTTGACCACGGGCCCATAGGGGATATGGTGCCACATGGGATGCGGACGCTTTCTCATCTGCATTCTCTACCAGGATGGGTGGAATCCTGCAGGGTCCCGGAATATTATCTTCCTTTCTCCCTTTCTTCCTGTCTACTGTATGTTCTTTCCCCTGGCCCTCCCTCCTCCGTGTTCACCTTGACTAGTTAATCCATGTCTTTCATTTGTCTTTCACGCCAACAGAAACCAGTGGATTAGACCTGGGAGAGTGTTCTCACGGAACGCAAACCCTTACCCCGACCAACTACCTCTGACTAAATACCCACTCTACACTCTGCACTCTGCACTCTGCACTCTGCACTCTGCACTCTGCACTCTGCACTCTGCACTCTGCACTCTGCACTCTGCACTCTGCACTCTACTCAATGGAGCAGAAGAGAAAGTTTAAGTGTGTATGTGTTAGAGGGGTGTAAGTTAGGCAGCCTCTTTGGGACTGCCATGCCCAGGTGGTACATGTAGCTACTGTATGTTAGCATTGAAAGTACTAATAGCTAACACCATCAACTTGATTAGCTACTGTATGTTAGCATTGAAAGTACTAATAGCTAACACCATCAACTTGATTAGCTACTGTATGTTAGCATTGAAAGTACTAATAGCTAACACCTCAACTTGATTAGCTACTGTATGTTAGCATTGAAAGTACTAATAGCTAACACCGTCAACTTGATTAGCTACTGTATGTTAGCATTGAAAGTACTAATAGCTAACACCGTCAACTTGATTAGCCACTGTATGTTAGCATTGAAAGTACTAACAGCTAACACCGTCAACTTGATTAGCTACTGTATGTTAGCATTGAAAGTACTAATAGCTAACACTGTCAACTTGATTAGCTCCTGTATGTTAGCAATGAAAGTACTAATAGCTAACACCGTCAACTTGATTAGCTCCTGTATGTTAGCATTGAAAGTACTAATGGCTAATACCATCAACTTGATTAAGTACTACTTCTACTGGCTTAGGAGAGCTTGGCTTTCTAAAACGTTCTGGAAACACACATGCATGTCACTTGCACACACTGTAGGATAACAGACAGTTGGAAGTAGAGCTGGGCGATATGGACAAAAATCCATATTGCGATAAAGTGCCTGAATTCCTGTGAAACAATAAATAGAACAATAAGTTAACACCATTAATGTGCACTACAATTCATGTATTTATTTTACTACTACTAGTTTGATTGTTGTAGCCATCAATTGGCCCATTAACAATCACCCTTATTAGCAAATTTATTTCATTTCAAACTACACATTTCTCTTGTATAGGCTACTTATCGTAATGAATGATAAGAACAAAATACCCGCGATAAGTGAACGGTATGTTCAGTGTCGATAGTTTTGGGTTTATCTTCCCAGATGGAAGTGGAAGTATGAATAATTTCACGCCACACCAACTCCGAGAAAAAATCCTGCCTCAATCTGAGCGATAACAGCCTCTTAATGGACCAACTGAATGTCAACAGATGTGTGTGTGTGTGTGTGTATGTCTGTCTGTGTTTGTGTCTGTCTGTCTGTGTTTGTTTGTGTCTGTCTGGCTCTTTGGAGTAAAGGTAAACAGAGCAGGCATTACAGAGACATAAACAGTGGTTTGGTAGTAATCCTTCTCCCCTCTCCCCTGACACCACTTCACCTGGCCTAGACTAAACCCGTTCAGCCGGCATGTACACCTGGGAATGGTCTGTTCCACCTACACACCCCTGGGAATGGTCTGTTCCACCTACACACCCCTGGGAATGGTCTGTTCCACCTACACACCCCTGGGGAATGGGGTCCTTTTTTTTTTTGGGTTCCACCTACACCCCCTGGGAATGGTCTTGTTCCACCTACACACCCCTTGGAACGGTGGACATTACTTCTAACCCTCTATGAGAGAGGAGAGTAGACTATGGAGGTAAAGAGAGCACATATTCACAGGTGATGGGAAAAGTAACTGAAAAGGCATTTGAGTGACTTCCCTTTTACTCCAGGCAAAGGAGAGTGTTC
>NC_036859.1:26563714-26574469 GCF_002910315.2 Salvelinus sp. IW2-2015
CGCTGATAGTAGGTGTGTTATTTTAACTACTATAGTGGCTTAAGAGGTGTGTTATTTTAACTACCGTATGGCTTAAGAGGTGTGTTATTTTAACTACCTGTAGTGGCTTAAGAGGTGTGTTATTTTAACTACCCGTAGTGGTTTTAAGAGGTGTGATTTAACTACCTAGTGGCTTAAGAGGTGTGTTATTTTAACTACCTGTATGGCTTAAGAGGTGTGTTATTTTAACTACCTGTAGTGGTTAAGAGGTGTTATTTAACTACTCCGTAGTGGCTTAAGAGGTGTGTTATTTTAACTACCTTAGTGGCTTAAGAGGTGTGTTATTTTAACTACCGTAGGGCTTAAGAGGTGTGTTATTTTAACTACCCGTGTAGTGGCTTAAGAGGTGTTATTTTAACTACCTGTAGTGGCTTAAGAGGTGTGTTATTTTAACTACCCGTAGTGGCTGTCAGAGGATATACTCTAATTTGAAGTCAACCTGGATAAGAGTGTCTGCTAAAGGACTAAATTGTCAAATTTACTCTATTCGTATGGCTTGTTAGTGTCAATATTGCAACCTCCATTTCCCCGTTTTCACAGTTTATGCTCTCACGTTAGATGAAGATCAGTCATTAGTTAATGTTGGCTATTATATTCATGCAAGAGCAGGCATGACAAAGCTCCCTAAATAGATGAAAGTACAGCATGTTTCAGATTCTAAACACACATGTCAACATACAGTTTGCCTTCGGAAAAGTATTCAGACCCCTTGATTTTTTTCCACATTTTGTTATTTCGTTACAGCCTTATTCTAAAATGGGTTTAAATAAATAAAAAATCCACAGCAATCTACACACAAATACCCCATAATGACAAAGCAAAAACAAGTATTTAGAATTTTTTTGCAAATGTATCACAAATAAAAAAACATAAACACCTTATTTATAATAATATTTCAGACCCTTTGCTTTGTAACCACCAAGAGTCTTCCTAGACCTGGCCACCTGTAAAACTGAGCAATCAGCGGAGAAGAGCCTTGTCAGGGAGGTCACGGTCACTCTGACAGAGCTCTAGAGTTCCTCTGTGGAGATGGGAGAACCTTCCAGAAGGACAACCATCTCTGCAGCACTTCACCAATCAGGCCTTTATGGTAGAGTGGTCATACGGAAGCCACTCCTCAGTAAAAGGCATGACAGCCTGCTTGGAGTTAGCCAAAAGGTACCTAAAGACTCATACCATGAGAAACAAGATTAAACTCTTAGGCCTGAATGCCAAGCGTCACTTCTGGAGGAAACCTGGCACCATCACTACGGTGAATCATGGTGGTGGCAGCATCATGCTGTGGGGATGTTTTTCAGCGGCAGGGACTGGGAGACTAGTCATTATCGAGGCAAAGATGAACGGAGCAAAGTACAGAGAGATCCTTGATGAAAACCTGCTCCAGAGCGCTCAGGTCCTCAGACTGAGGCTCACCTTCCAACAGGACAACAACCCTAAGCACACAGCCAAGACAACGCAGGAGTGGCTTCAGGACAAGTCTCTGAATGTCCCTGAGTGGCCCAGCTAGAGCCCGGACTTSAACCCGATCGAACATCTCTGGAGAGACCTGAAAATAGCTGTAACATTAGCCAGCCATAGCAACCATCAAATTGATTGAAAACATYTACGTAATGACTTTTCCTAATATTTTTTATATAAGTGAAGCAAAGTCACTGTACTTAGGACCAAATAACAGTCCTATTACTTGAGTCAGGCGGTTGGAAGAAGGAGCAACAGATAATCAAAATGTTTAATTGTGACTTGAATGCTGAGCAGCAGGATCACAGGATAGCTTAGAGGAGGAGATGAAAGATGTGGATGGATACTGCAGGGCGTGGGTTACCCATAGAATGAGCGAGGTGTGTATGTTTTTGGGAAGAAAGAGATTGGGGTGACCTTCAATATACTGTATGAAGGGGTGATACACACTTGCGGACTAATGGAATATATAGTTGGCAGTAGGGTTGAGCGATATTTGAGGAGACCTCTGCAATATGCTATTCCAAACATTGTGACATCTGATATACTCATTTCGGGCCGTTAATGACTGTGCAACATTTGTCCTTATTTATGATATTATAGTCACATTCTCATTAAATAATCTTTGTATGGTGAAAGAAATTGGCTTAGTTAATTAATTTACACTTAATATTCAACATATTGATACAGACTAGCTGATAAAACTGAACAGTTTTGATTTGTAAAGTTCAAATAGAGTATAATAAAATCWAATTTTATTGATCACATACACGTGTTTAGCAGATGGTATTGCGGGTGTAGCGAAATGCTTGTGCTTCTAGCTCCGACAGTGTAGTAATATCTTACAGGTAATATCTAACAAAATACACAACATATACCCAATACACACAAATCTAAGTAGGAATGAATTAAGACTATATACATACAGAATGGACGAGCGATGTCAGAGCGGAACGGACTAAGATACAGTAGAATTATATAGAAAAAACAGTATATACATATGAGATGAGTAATGCAAGATATGTCAGCATTATTAAGTGAATGAGATATCGTAGAATAGTATAGAAAACAGTAAATACATATGAGATGAGTAATGCAAGATATGTAAACATTATTAAAGTGACTAGTGTTCCATTCCTTAAAGTGGCCAGAGATTTCTAGTCTGTGCCTATAGGTGCCACTAATGWGTTAGTGATGGCTGTTTAGCAGTCTGATGGCCTTGAGATAGAAGCTGGTTTTCAGTCKCTTGGTCCCAGCTTTGATGCACCTGTACTAACCTCGCCTTCTAGATGATAACGGGGTGAACAGGCAGCGGCTCGGTGGAACCCTGATGATTTCTTTGGCCTTGAAAACTATAGCATGCTAGCCTGTGGAATAAGAAATGTTGAGTCACCCCACCCCAGCCACATCAGCCCGAGGGGAGGTGGGTTGAGTCACCCCACCCCAGCCACATCAGCCCGAGGGGAGGTGGGTTGAGTNATCAGCCCGAGGGGAGGTGGGTTGAGTCACCCCACCCCAGCCACATCAGCCCGAGGGGAGGTGGGTTGAGTCACCCCACCCCAGCCACATCAGCCTGAGGGGAGGTGGGATATTCAGAGCATTAGAACAACACTACTCTCAAATGTATGTCACAGCAGGTTGTGTCATAACCAGAAAGAGCTCTGAGACAGCCAGTCTGCTCTGCTGTAGACCAGGTGGTTGCTGTGTTCTCTGGTGTGTGTTTGTGTGTGCGCGCATGTGGCCTCTCTGTTATATAAATGTGACAAGCTGGGTGTTGAGTCACTCTGTTGCGACGGGTAGAGGAGTGTGGGCAGCAAATGGCAACCCCTCAGTGAGTACAGGGACTCCAAAGTCACACAATACAGAAGCAGGCTTATTTTAGCAAGTTACTGCCTCACTAAACACACTTGACTCTTTGCCATCACACTAGTCGTCATCCCCCCTTCCACCCTCTGTCTCTCTCTCTCTCTCTCTCTCAATTCAAAGGGGATTCAAGTGAACAAAGACAAACACAATCAGACATTAACAGTAAACATTACACACACAAAACGTTTTAAGAGAATAACATTTAAAATATGATATATTCTCTCTCTCTGTCTTCTCACCTCTGTCTTCTCTCTCCCTATTTCTCTCTCCCTCTCTTTCTCCCCTCTGTATCTCTCTCCCTCTGTCTTCTCTCTCCCTCTGTCTTTCTCCCCGCTTCAGTCCTCCTCTCTCTTCCCTAAAACACTCACTCCTCTGCCAAAATACACACTCTCCTTCCCCTCCACATCCCCCCACATAAGTCACCTCTAGAGATCACAGACAGAAGACACACCCATATTAAAAACCCGTACAAGAAACACACTCTACTTCAGTGTGATATTCACTAGCAGGACTAGAAGATGTTGATGACCCATTTCTGTGGCTCTATTAATCATGAGCTGCTCTCACTGGGCCTCAGCAGGACGTGATTTATCTATGTGTGTGTGTGCGTGCGTGCGTGTGTAGGTATGTGTGTGTAGGTATGTGTGTGTAGGTATGTGTGTGTAGGTATGTGTACTGTAGGTATGTGTACTGTACGTCAAGTGTGTGTACCGGTATGGCTTGTGTGTACGGGTAATGTTGTACTGTAGAGTATGTGTACTGGTAGGTAGTGTACCTGTGGGTATGTAGTATGTTAGTGGTATGGTGTGTGTAGTATGTGTGTGTAGGTAATGTCTGTACTGTAATGTAGTATGGTGTGTGTACGGTATGTGTGTGTAGGTAGTGTGTGTCAGGGTATGTGTACTGTAGGTGTATGGTGTGTGTGTGGTAGTGGGTATGTGTGCTGTAGGTAGTGCTGTGTGTAGGTATGTTGTGTAGGTATGTGTCTGTAGGTATGTGTGTGTAGGTATGTGTGTGTAGGTTAATGTGTCGTGTAGGTATGTGCAGTGTAGGTGTGTGTGTGTGTAGGTATGTGTGTGTAGGTAAATGTGTACTGTTAGGTATGCGTGTGGTACTGTAGGTATGTGTGTGTGGGTATGTGTTGTGCTGAGGTATGGTGTGTGTGTCGGTGTATGGTGTAGTGTGTAGGCTATGTGTACTGTACGGTATAGTGTAGGTGTAGGGTATGTGTGTGTGCAGGTATGTGTTGTAAGGTATGTGTATGGTAGTATGGTTAATGTTAGTGGGTAGGGTATGTGTTGTATGTGTATGCCTGTACGGATATAGGTTGTGTATGGGGTATGGTGGTGTGTAGGTATATGGTGGTGTGAGTCGGTATGTTACTGTAGGTATGTGTCTGACATCTGAGTAGGTATGGTGTGCGTAGGTGATGGTAATGTAGAATGTGTGTTGTAATCAGTGTGTGAGTTTATCTGTGTGTGAGGGTTGTGTGTGATGTAGGAATATACGGAGTAGTGTAAAGCTGTAGTAGTGGGTGTGTCGTTGTGGTGTTGTGTAGGTACCATTACGGTGTATTATTGGTCTTAGTACTCGTGTCACCCTTCGCTCATGTGGTGTAGTATGCTGGTCTGTATTGTGCTACGGTATGGTGTGTGTAGTATGTGTGATTGTAGGTATGTGCTGTGTGGCTAGTAGGTAAGCAAGGTTAAGTGTAGGTGTGTAACGCGTGTATGTCGTGTGGTGTAGGTAGTGTGTACTGTAAGGACCTGTGGTATCGTAGTAGGTAATCGTGTTGTGTAGGTATGTGTGTGTTTAGGTAATGTGTTGTGTTTGTAGTGGTGGTAGTTGTGGTGTGTAGGTATGTGTGTGTAGGTAGTGTGTTAAGCACTGTGTGTGGTGGGTATGTGTGTGGTGGGTATGTGTGTGGGCGGTATGTGTGTGTAGGTATGTGGTGTGTAGGTATGTGGTGTCGTACGGTGATGTGGTGAAGGTATGTGTGTGTTAGGTATGTGTGTGTAGGTATCGTGGTGTGTGATGGTATGTGTGTGTAGTGTATGTGTAATGTAAGGTATGTGTATGTAGGTATGGTGTATGGTAGGTATGCGTGTGTGTGTGTGTTGTGTTGACTCTCACACCCAATGTCACGGACACACAGGGTTGTTCTGAAGCGCAACAACAACTTAGCATTGGCAGCGGTGCTGTGTGTCAGCCCCTAAGAAGACAGGAATATGACAAGCCTGCCTCACAATACACAGGTGGTTTCCAGTCCTGGTTCCTGTCACAACTACTGGGCGTGGGGGCATTTGTTCCCAGGCCAGCAACAAACATACCTCACTGCTTAATACTGGCTCAGAACGAAAAACATCCCCAGAACTGAAGACCCACTGGCATTACAGTACAGTTTCTACATCACACTACCGACTCAACAGCTCATACTGTCCCACACTTCTCAGAATAGTAATGTGAAACTGGAATACTCCAATCTCCTCACATCTCCAGGCACTAGACTGACGAGAGCGGTGAGCCAGTTTGTCACACATTGGCTACCATGGTTCAACGCCGTATGGCTGATATTGTTGGGAATTGAAGTGAAGCCTGAATGAGACTGAGGAATTACTTATTGGAGTGTGCTGTGTGCTAACTCTCCTTATCCCCAGGGCCAACATGTGGTCTCTCATTACTCCTCACTACATCTGTCATACACACACTAACACACACACACACACACACACACACTACACACACACACATACACACACACACATATCACACACACACTATCCAGTGGTTCTGTCACATGCTACTACCCGGGGAGTGTGTAGAGCAGGATGCATGGGGTTAATGTCGTCTCGCCTCTGCGAGACAGGAAATGAGGCCGCTGTGGTGGGGAAATCGCTTTAGATAATAGAGTGATTTATTAGAATGAGGTTCCACTGCCAGCACTAATTAATTATCCCTTTTACTGAGTGTGTGGTGTGTGTGTGTGGTTGTGTGTGTGTGTGTGTGTGTGTGTGTGTGTGTGTGTGTGTGTGTGTGTGTGTGTGTGTGTGTGTGTGTGTGTGTGTGTGTGTGTGTGTGTGTGGTGTGTGGTGGTGGGTGTGTGTGTGTGGTGCTGTGTGTGTTGTTGTGTTGTGTGTGTGTGTTGTGTGGTGTGTGCTCTGTGTGTGTGTGTGTGCGCGTGCGTGTGTGTGAGTGAGTGAATAGGGACTCCTAAGTGTTCATATTATAACTAATGCGTCTCGTCAGATGTACTACTCCTTTCCTCTGGCATAGCAACAAGTAGAGGCTGTTCCCTCTGCTTGGTAGAACATACATTCACATGGAGGGCAATGGAGTGTGAGAGAAACAACCTTGTCTACACTGTTAAAATTAAGTGCTTTGTAACACCAAAACTAGTGGCAACTGAGCTGCCACCAGCGTAAAGGAGACAAAACTTTGCTGTAGTACTGAAACACATCATCYTGAGATGTTTTCAAACATTATACATTGCCAGGGACTGGGAGCACTATGGTTAAAAGTTGAAAACACTATTTTTTTGCAGAATCAGATACATTTTTTTTGCTGTATTTTCCCCTGTCTAAAGCTTCTCAACACTATTATGATGTTTCAAATCCTCTCTAGTGCAGAATGAAATCACTTCTTCTGAAGTATTTCAATGTTTAACATTGATTTATTTATCTGATCATTTTCCAGTTGAACACATTTTGCAAGGCATTGTTGAGCACAGTGCTCAATCCACCAGCAGCAACTGGAGGTTTTAAAACAAGCAGAGCAGGATGGTGTATTTGCCTCTACAATAGAAAGAGATGTGGTAATTGGTGGTCTCATCATTGAATGTTATTTAGCCTGATGGTTTAGATATCAATTCATGATGATCCATTAGACCTCATGGCAAACTGCTTAATATAAGTAGAATTGTATATTTTTTTCAAACATACAGTACATAYAACATTGTGTAAAAGAATAATGTAAAAACAAAAAAAGTGTTACCCACAATCCTCTAAAAACAGAGCCACGTGGCAAGAAAGGATGTGCAGGGAGATTCAAAACAGACTGCTCTATCTTTGGTTATCCTCATAAAAGATAGTTACATTTTGAGCAATATTAATTCTAAAATGTTTTTGTAAAATGAAATGAACAAATCATTGAAATGACTTGCATTCATTTTACTAAGTACTGTGTATGTTGTTGTTTTCTCAATTTAAAATCATGTTGTTTTTTTACAGTCCGGCTGTGTGGTTGAGTGTGTAAAATGACATTAAAATTCAAATTAAATGTACCATCTTACTGACACAGAAGTCAGGGTTTCAATTCCCACTTCCACCTGTCCCACATTCACTCCTTCTCTGTCTCCTCCTGTTTCTAATCTGTCTAAATGAAGGTGGAATTCCACCCAAAAATATTCTCCATATACCCTGAACATTAATCAATATTTAAGTTATAAACAGTTTGCGTTTCTTAACCATTTGATGGTACATTATGAGAAATAGTGTTTTGATGCTACCTTTCACATGCACTAAAACCCCCAAAACTGTTCTGACAACACTCTCTTAAAAACACCAATATTCAGATTGAAGAACCGCTTTGGCTATTTCAGAGTACATCTATTCTGTTTTAAAACTCTTTCTGTTTATCATAATACTTACATTGCGGTCTCAGGATAGGTGTGCTACTTTTTCATTACATAATCATGGCGTTTTGAGTCATTCCATATTTAGTGACGTTCACACACACACACTTGTTTCTCACGCTGGTGTGGTAATCTTAGGTGGTAGCGAGAGAGGAGAGAAAAGATGACCCTACACACACACACACACCTCTCTCTCGCTGTATTTTTCTCACACACATACACACAGACTTCTCTCTCCTCTCCTCTCCTCTCTGTCTCTCGTTCTGTCTCTCTCACACACACACACACACACACACACACACACACACACCTATAATAGTGTTTCAATGAGAGTGACACCACCTCTTCTACTCTGACTGCTAAATCCCCACCCTCAATTTCCCCCTGACCGACCCCTCTCTCTCTCTCCCCCACCTCCTCTCTCCCAGGGCTGTGATTGCTTTCTGGGGCCAGAGGGCCATCTCAGCTGCCCCACTCTGTTAAAGCAGACCAGCCAAGTTAAGGCATGGAGAACCCTTACACTCTAGGAATCAATCAGTCAATCAACTGTCATTTGTGTATAGCATTTTTTACCAATGCATTTGTCACAAAGTGCTTCACAGCAATTTGACCGGGATTTGACCTAMAATCCCCAAAGAGCAAAGTAAGAGGACTGTGGACTATGGGTGATCAAGGGGAAGCAAATAGCTTGTTGTCAGTCATGTCCCTCATCGTTGCAATCCTACTGAGATGTGGAGAGGCAGAGACCCTCTCAAACCTTAAAACCCAAAGGGAGAGTGATGTTTCATTGAATCTGCTGTTGTTTTGCTTTATGGGTGTGTGCATGTGTGTCTGCATACTGTACATGAGCGTGAGAGACAATTGAAATCAGAGGGGTGTGCTGTGTACACACAAGGCTAATGAACAGGATGTACATGTACGTCATAGAGGTGAAGAAGCAGAGACACCATGGCTGAAACACTTAGCATCTCAGGAGAACACACACAGCACCTATTACATCAACCCCTCTCTGCTTTCTTATCTCTCCTCGTCCCTGTAAGACACACTACACACCAACACTCAACATCCCCTCCCTCTCTTCCTATTTTTCATTCAAATCTGTTTTTTCTTCTCTCTCCATGGCTCCAGTGTTTATCTGACAGGGTACTGGCTGAAGATCCAAGACAAAGAATAACCAGCCAGAGTCACTGGCCTCACTGAACCAACATGCACTTTTCCTGGTATCCTCTCTCTCTCTCTCCCTATCCCTCTCTCTATCTCCCCCTCTAAACACGCTATATTTCGCTTCTGGCCCACCTTTCTTTCCCTCCCTCTGTCCATCCCTCCCTCCATCCATCCTGATCCCTCTTCCCCCATTCTGTGTTAGTTATATATCAAAGTTGGGCCGCTATAACTCGTAACCAGAGACACAGGGTTTTCAGTCTCAAAATACTTGGTAGCAGAAGATCTAGGTGCTGCTGTAGGCCTTCCCTGCTGGGTACAGAAGATCTAGGTGCTGCTGTAGGCCTTCCCTGGCTGGGTACAGAAGATCTAGGTGCTGCTGTAGGCCTTCCCTGGCTGGGGACAGAAGCACCAGATCATCAGAATATCTAGGTGCTGCTGTAGGCCTTCCCTGGCTGGGTACAGAAGCACCAGATCATCAGAATATCTAGGTGCTGCTGTAGGCCTTCCCTGCTGGGTACAGAATATCTAGGTGCTGCTGTAGCCTTCCTGGCTGGGTACAGAAGCACCAGATCATCAGAATATCTAGGTGCTGCTGTAGGCCTTCCCTGGCTGGGTACAGAAGATCTAGGTGCTGCTGTAGGCCTTCCCTGGCTGGGTACAGAAAATCTAGGTGCTGCTGTAGGCTTCCTGGCTGGGACAGAAGCACAGATCATCAGAATATCTAGGTGCTGCTGTAGGCCTTCCTGGCTGGGTACAGAAGATCTAGGTGCTGCTGTAGCCTTCCCTGGCTGGGTACAGAAGATCTAGGTGCTGCTGTAGGCCTTCCCTGGCTGGGTACAGAAGATCTAGGTGCTGCTGTAGGCCTTCCCTGGCTGGGGACAGAAGCACCAGATCATCAGAATATCTAGGTGCTGCTGTAGGCCTTCCCTGGCTGGTACAGAAGATCTAGTGCTGCTGTAGGCCTTCCCTGGCTGGGACAGAAGCACCAGATCATCAGCAAACAGTAGACATTTGACTTCAGATTTTTTCTCCCCCTCCTATGGGCCTGGTCAAAGTAGTGCACAATAAAGGGAATATGTGCCATTTGGATGAACCCAAATGATCCACTTTGTCCCTATAGTCCCTACAGTGTTCAAATCTCTGGTTTTAATGGTGGAGTTATATGAGAGCCCGGCAATGAAGAGAGACTGTATAGAGTCAACTGTCTAGGGGGATAGAGTTTCATGTCTGACTTGGCAGAGGGCAGATAGGATTCTGGCTCTTAAAATGGCACAACTAGGTTTGAGTGATGTGGAATGCTATTGGTGGAGCCTCGCGGGACAGAGTGATTTGACACATCCGTGGCAGGAAGCCTATTCGCCATTCTGATTTACACTGACCTCACAGGGGGCGTGTCCAATCAGAGGAAGACGCACGCACGCACGCACGCACGCACGACGCACGCACGCACGCACGCACGCACGCACGCACACACACACACACACACAACACACACACACACCACACACACCACACACCACACACACACACCACACCACACCACACACACACATCCCCACTGCCCGCCACACAGACACGCACACAATAGAAGATCTAAA
>NC_036859.1:26574494-26607003 GCF_002910315.2 Salvelinus sp. IW2-2015
ACCTCCCCTTTTTTCTACTACCTCTTCGAACACCATCCACTAATTTAACTTTTTTGACCCAGAAATCTGGCTGCCGAGAATAATCTAGGGGCCTGACTGGTATGGCCTTACCTCCTCTCCCTTGGTTACTGCCCTCTCGTCTTACTACCGATCTCTCTACTACCGTCCTCTCTCTTTACGCTCTCTCTACTACCCTTTTCTTCTACTACCCTTTCTCTACTACCCCTTCTCGTACATACCCTCTCCTCTTCCATCCTTTCTCTACTACCCCTCCTCTCTACTACCCTTAACCAGTTCATCTACTTACCCCATTCGGCTATTACCCCCTCTTCTCTTACCCTTTCCATCCCCCTTTTCGTCTACTACCCTCTCTCTCCCTACCAGTTTCTCTTACTACTCTCTCCTTTGCCCTCTTCTCTTACTACCCTGTCTCTTTACTCGCTCTCCTACCCTCCTTCTCTTTTACCCCTCTCTACTTACCCTTTCATCTTAACTACCGTCCCTTACTACTGTTTGATCGTCTGTTTACGCCTGCCCTGTATCTAGTTCTACTACCGATGTTTCTTTACATCTCTCTTCAGGTCCCTACTCGCCTTTCTCGTCCCTTCTACCCTTCTTCGGCTTCTTACGTGGACCGTCCCCTAGTACCCGTAACTCTCAGTCTGATTTAGCACCCCACGCTCTCTCTAGCTACAGCTCCATGCATCAGTAAATCTATCTATTTACTCTCTTTCGTAGGTTGCTGCTGTAGGCCGTTCCCCTGGTCTCTCTTCTGTACCCTCTCCTTTACTACCCTGTCGTCTATCATTATTCGAGAGCCACCCCAGTCATCACTCAGCAATACTCTCCTCTTGAACGTCCCTCTCTTTTCCTCCCTCCTCTTTCTCCCCTCTCTCCCTCTCTACCCTCCCTTGCCAATCCCTCCCCAGCATTGTAATTATGTCACTTCCGTGCCCAGAAGGGAGCACAGTTTTAACAAACTTAGCCCCGTTTACCACCCCCTCAACCTTCCCGTCTAAGAACCAGGTAAAGCCATATTGTTTTCCAGCAACACAAGGAAGAGAAACTCCACCGATGCTCTGACAAAACTGTTAATGTGATCAGTTCTCTTTTTATGCCAAATCCCCCATCGTATCTCGATGTATAAGATTAAAAAGTATGGTTAAAAACTTCAAACTGGCCCTGGAATCAAATTAAGGGAGGCGATTTATAATGCACTGGCGGACCCTTGATTCTTCGCGCCCAAATTTTGAGATTTTTCACGAAGCTCTTTGACTGGTAGGCCTTTCCCCTGGCTGGGTACAGGAGAAAGCACTGACAGAGAACCTATAGGGGAATCGTACACATCAGAATATCTAAGAACAGACCCGTTCCGTGCTGCCGTTGTTCCTTCCTATGTTCCTTATCATTTACCATCCATTTAAAATGGTACTACAGTTTACCGTTAGTGCAGTGGCTAAAAATATGCGTCTCATAATCCGAGTAGACGTCACTCCTCTGAGACCTTGAAGTAGTGGTTCCCCTCGCTGCAAGATGCAACGACTTTGCAAGAGGATGGTGTTTGAACCGCGCCTTCGAGGGGGTGTTGTCGAATGAGTGCAGGTCCCTGGTTCCGAGCCCTATAGGAGAAGGAGCTGATGGATGAGTGGATTCTAATGTGAGTAATTTGTGTCAAGAACATGGTCTCGCAAAAAAGTTGTTGAAATTTTGAAAATAGACAACTACTATCAAAAGATTCAGCGTATCTGAAAAACCCCAAACCATAATTCTAGCTGTGTCTTTGTTCACTCGCCGCATTCAGTGAGAACAGTGGCTGTTGCCGGCTTAATGGGGTGACAGCCGAGCGTATCTGACATCTCTGGACCCGGTGTAACCGGCCTGGCCGTCAGCTCCCTGCATCGCCTGTTAATTGGCATCACGTTTCGCCCTGCCAGGGGAAAATACATTCCGAGAGTCCAATCTCCAGCGGAAGCCTTCCTCCCTAGAACCAAGCAAAGCAAACAACCAATCAACAAACCAATCACCACATAGTCCATCCATCATCTCTGTTTTTCTCTTTCTATTCTTTCCTTGTCACCGTTCCTCTGTGGCACTCACCGTCTCTTCTACTCCTGGTAGATATATAGGGAAAGCGGAAAATCAGACGGACGTCAAAGTTCAGTCATGCGTTCTATCAAGGACACTCTAAATAACAAGCGGGAATATCAGAAGTCGACGTCTAACCTAAGTGCGGTTTTTTGCGAGGCTTAGCGTGCCTAAAATGAACGATATCAAAGATTTAGCATTAAATCAAGTTTAAAGCTACGACTTTGAAAGGGTCCAGCAACAAATTTGTCTTTGGAACTCAGGTAACAGTCTCATAGCTAACCATGGGGCCACCATCCTGAATAAATGTGTGGATGCAACAATGACAAGACGCAACGTAAGATCATGAGAGACAAGGGAAAGTGTGTGTGCTGGAAGTAACAGTAGCCCCAATAGTGTGCTGGAAGCTTGGTCCAGTTGCCAGGACCACAAATACAAATTTCCTCTGGACACCGTTGTTCTAGAGCACATAAAAACTATATAGAGCAGAATTAGGCCGATACCCGCTAATTATCAAAATCCAGAAAAGAGCCGTTAAATTCTACAACCACCTAAAAGGAAGCGATTCCCAAACCTTCCATAACAAGCCATCACCTACAGAGGGATTAACCTGGAGAAGAGCCCCTTAAGCAAGCTGGTCCTGGGGCTCTGTTCACAAACACAAACAGACCCCACGTAGCCCCAGGACAGCAACACGTTTAGACCACACCAAATCATGAGAAAACAAAATGATAATTACTTGACATATTGGAAAGAATTAACAAAGAAACTGAGCAAACTAGAATGTTATTTGGCCCTAAACAGAGGGCAGTGGCAGAATACCTGAATACCAGAGTACTTGTCCTCTTGCTCAGTTGTGCACCGGGGCCTCCCACTCCTCTTTCTATTCTGGTTAGAGACAGTTTGCTCTGTTCTGTGAAGGGAGTAGTACACAGCGTTGTACGAGATCTTCAGTCTTGGCAATTTCTCACATGGAATAGCCTTCATTTCTCAGAACAAGAATAGACTGACGTGTTTCAGAAGAAAGTGCTTGTTTCTCATCATTTTGAGCCTGTAATCGAACCCACAAATGCTGATGCTCCAGATACTCAACTAGTCTAAAGAAGACCAGTTTTATTGCTTCCTTAATCAGAACAACAGTTTTCAGCTGTGTTAACATAATTGCTAAAGGGTTTTCTAAAATTGCTTAAGGGTTTAAAAATAACACAACGTGCCATTGGAACAAAGGAGTGACGGGTTGCTGATAATGGGCCTATGTACGCCTATGTAGATATTCCATAAAAAGCAGCTTCCAGCTACAATAGTAATTTACAACATTAACAATGTCTACACTGTATTTCTGATCAATTTGATGTTTTATAATGGACAAAATAATAGCTTTTCTTTCAAAAACAAGGACATTTCTAAGTGACCCCAAACTTTTGTACGGTAGTGTATGTTTCCCATGCCAATAAAGCCCTTAAATTGAATTGAATTGAGAGAGAGAAAGAGGTAGAGAGAGAGAGAGAGTCAGGTAGAGAGAGAGAGGGGGGCAGGTAGAGAGAGAGAGAGAGGTCAGGTAGAGAGAGGAGGAAGGAGTCAGGGGTTAAATAGAGAGAAGCATGGGGTCAGGTTGACGAAGAGAGGGGGGTCCGGTAGAAAGAGAGGAGGGCAGTGTAGAGAGAGACGAGAGGAGGGTCAGGTAGAGAGAGAGAGGGTGTCAGGTAGAGAGAGAGAAAGGGGGTCAGGTAGAGAGAGAGGGGGATAGAGGAGGTGGGCAGGTAGAGAAGAGAGAGGGTCAGGTAGAGACGAGAGAGGGTCAGGTAGGAGAGAGAGAGGGGGTCATGGTAAGAGAGAGAGGGGGGGTCAGGTAGAGTAGAGAGAGGGGGGCAGTAAACGAGAGAGAGGAGGGTCAGGTAGAGAGAGAGAGGGGGTCAGGTAAGGAGAGAGGTCAGAGAGGAGAGACGTAGGAGAGAGAGAGGGGTCAGGTAGGAGAAGAGGGGGGCAGTGAGTAGAGAGAGAGGGGTCAGGTAGAGAGAGAGAGGGGGTCAGGTAGAGAGAGAGAGGGGTCAGGTAAGAGAGGGAAGAGGGGGGCAGGGGATAGAGAGAGAGAGGGGGCAGGTCAGCATAAGAATTATGAGAGAGAGAGGGAGAGATCAGGTATACAATTGAATATACACACGAGTTAGTGAGTTTGCATGTGTGAGCGTTGAGAGATGTAAGTGAGCGGTTGCATGCGTAGATTTAGATAGTAGAGTGAGAGGTCGGAGTTAGAGAAGAGAGATTTAGAGTGGTGCCAGGATAGAATATCATGACTGAGAGGTAGTGTGGGAGCTAAGATGAGAGAGAGCAGATGCACGAAGTTTAGGAATAGGAGATGCGGTATAATAAACGAAACGATATGAGTAGGGGTTGGAAGTCTGTATGAGAGAGCACGCAGGAGTGGGGCAGGTAGTCTGAGCTGAAGAGGGCTGTGGAGGTTAGAAAGAGAGAGGTGGGGTCCCAGGCAGGGAGAATGAGCACGTACAGATAGCTGTGGCACATCGGTAGATGTGCAGAGAGGGGACGCACACACTCATTAGGATGGATGGGAGCGCGGAGAGGATCCCACGATAGACTTGATGGAGTTCCATGAAGCGAGCGTATAGGAGGAGGGCGGTAGTCAGAAGAGATGGAGAGGAGGGCTCCGGTTAGAGAGAGGAGAATCATTCTTTACACCCAACTCAGGTTTAAAAAAAAACAGGAGGTGGAGCGGAGAGGACACCAAACGGAAAGATGTCGTTCTCATCATCTGATCTCTTTGTACGAAAAGCCTCGTAGGCCTCTGCAGTCTTGTATTACCTCTTCTCGCGCTCTGTCGGACCGGTCGCTACAACAGCGTCTGCCCCTCGTAAGTCAGGATGGGCACTCTGTCACGTGTTCGTATTTAACCTTGACTCCTATCTCTCTCTAGTATTTCTAGCATAACTGACCGAGTTGCTCGCCTCACGATTTTATCTCTCGAATAAATACAATTTTTCCCTAAGTTTAGTGAAAACCCACCAGGTGAGGCTGATTAGCTGTTATGATTTCACTTCATCTCCTACACTGTATAGTGGCAGAACTGCACCTGATAACTGTACCGCACTATCTCTAACCATTCCTGCTTGAACTGTGAGGATCATGGTCACTCACTCACGTTGTACATCCGCACAACATTACTCTCTCAGACAAAAAGCTAAATGAGGCGCCCCGCACTGCCTCTCTTAACACATAGCCTGGAACGACTCCTCTTCTCTCTGTAAACGTGTGGACGACCCTTTGCTGGCATCTCATGCACAATCCTTCATCTCCTCTTATTTCTAAATATCCTGCGTGTACAAAACTGCCTCACTACACCCAAGTTAATGCCTGAACTCTCATTATTTGCATCAATCCCATTTCTATTCCACAAAACTTAACACACCTTACACAATTCCGTGCATCCCCCCCCCACCACATTCGTCTGCACATTGAATCACCATGCTTCAGTCATCACACACTCCACACATTACCTCCATCACATACCTCACTAATCCTACGAGATACCTTTGTAATAGTGCTTTTTTCCAATTCTCTCTTCGACTATTTAAATATATAAACTACTCATAAGACTGATGTACTCAAAAATAAAAACAACATACAAATCTAAAAACTTGACTCAATAGGTACATCTCACTCTACTAACACATATTGGAATCACGTACTCTCTCGATTGCCACTACACATCTTACATGATTTTTTTACAGCCTCTTTAGTGTGTTATAATCGTTGCCCATCCCACTAGTCTCATGTTTCAGCGTCTCAGATCTGCCTGGGATCTCTTACTCGACATATCCTCTCTCTGGTACCTGACCCCTTCTCTTGCTCTACGACCCCGTCGCGCTCATCTTCAGCACTTCACTAACTCTCATTCTATACTCCCCATGACACCACAGTAACTTAACAACACTCACAAGTGTTTTCTGATACTCCTGCTCGTCTTGTAAAGGGACCACATTTTTGAAGCGGACTAGCACAAATTACCTCCTATCGACCCTCCGCAGTATGCGACCAAGCTCCCGCCATTGCCGGGACGCTCCTCTAACCTGACTTCTCCTCTCTCCTACCGAGAGGGGCTGGATGTTCTCCCTCTCTCTCACATCAACGGGCCAGTCAGCGCATCTTCCTCTCATTGTGAAAATGGATCTTTCTACCGATGTGCAGTACACACGCGTCAGTTCGCTCACAGGAAGCCCTGGGACTGAACTCTATCTCTTCGCTCTCAATAAAAGTAACCGAAAAGAATGAATATCGAGCATACCAACTCTTACTACAAAGATCCACGCACACAATCATCCTGTTTATTCTCAGTCTGTCGTTTTCTATACTACCAGCATCCTCTGCACACCTTATCTGTTCTTCTTCTAACGTGAACAGCACCTCGACTACAGTTGGTGCATAGGCATTACCTCGTCCACCGGACAATAAGGGCCATCTCGGGTCCTCATTGAAGAGGTAGGGCCAAGAGCAGAATCACTAGCTTGTGGTCTCCAGTCCCTAGTAAAAGTAAAGCAAATGATCTTACTAAACACTTGCTAATTTTTATTACCAAAAATAAATTAGAGAAAGGGAAGAATCCCACAGAGCAAAAAATACTCCTCTCTCCTTACTTGTAATCTCTCGTGATCCCCTCCTTCTCCTGCGGTACTGTTCACTACACTAGACAGGACCCGCCTATCGCTCCTCACTCTCCTTCGCACCCTACCTTGACTCCGCCTCTCTCCGACCTCCTTGCATCGCGTCTCACTCTGTGAACTCTCACCTCACTTTTCCCTCTTGTCTACTACTCTCATATCCTCATGGTATATGATCACTCTCTTCTTCTCGCTAGAAGATCCTGAGCACAGCACTCATTTGCCACACTTCCACATCTTCCTCTCGTATACTGCCTATGACCTCAGCACTGTCTCACGTTTTGTTATTTGCACTTGCAATCACTCGTCAAGTGGACCTTCTCACCAATGTACACTTCCAAAACTTCGCTCATGCTCCTCCTGATCCTACCATAGTACACTATCTGTACCTTCTTCCCTTCTGACTTCCCATCATTAGCATTGTGGTAACCACTTCCTGCCTCTCTCTCGTCTCATCCTAATACCATTTGGTTACCAACACGGGACACGTATCGAACCTCAACTCCGTTGACAAAGAATCAGTGCGCTCTCACCCAAGTCACTCTAACTCAAATCATCAATATACCTATATATTAAATATAATGATAAATAGAACCCAGATATCAATCTGGTCATTCTGCGATGAGATACCTTGGACTCTCTTTCATTCTCCTAACCTCTTTTCTCTCTCTCATTCAATTCAAAATTAGAGGTAGAGAGGATATTTTTAGTAAGCACTATGTGGAGGAATGCACCTACGCCAATAACCGTATCGCCATTTAACAGTAACAGTAACTGCATACACGCGGGATATAATAACAGCTTATAGTGGGCAAGTCACTATCTTTGGACAACAATATTGTCTTTTCCAGGAGTATTTTTATTGCAGAGAGGGAAAGCATTCACTTGATTGATAAGTAGGTCTCACATTATATAATGGCAACATTATAACAATTGCAATATAATTGGGATGAGAGACAAGTTGGCAGGTAATATCTAGACATTGTGTAAGATGTTGTTTGTGTATATTCTGAAAAGGAGCATTTAATTAGCGAGGTAAAGAGGGCTGTAGTGGCATGACTGCTTTTTAGTACAAATCTGAGTTAGCGTATCATAAGGACTCACCATAATTGTATATCAAAGCCATATCTCGGAATGCCCAACTTCCCTATCAGCTACCTAGTTCTATAGCAATTACTGGTCTATACCTTAGTCCACATAGGGTATTGCGCTACTTATGATATAAAACCCCGTAGGCATAATTTTCTCAATGAAGGCACTACGTATTGCCGTTTATCAAAGCCAATGTATACAGTTGTTAATCCACCAGAGTGGGATCTAGTAATATAGTAACTAGTTGGTAACGTCTTGTCTCATAAGTGGGATGAGAAGCCCAGTTAATAACTTTGGTTGTCTACGACTAGTTTGAGGTATCTGGAGCTAGTAAAGTTTGCGCATAAAATGGGATGATGCGTATTTCTGTCGCGAAGTATATCAAGGTCTTTCTAACCAAATGAGGGGACATAACGGCTCACTCTTGTTTCTCATGTCAATGAAGCATCTCAAAGTCACTTCATTATAGCAGGTGTGTATAAAAGTGTATAGGGCTATGCCCATTGTGAGAGAATGGTATCCCAGATAACCAACTGGGAAGAGAATGCGGATTACGTGTATAAACATAATACGGTTGTGATACTAACTGTAACTTTCCAAAGGGGATAGTATTGTCCATTTCCTTCACAATGAAGAGGAAGGATCACGAACTGGCGCTACATAAAGCGCGATACGATATAATAGAAAGATGGTACTGCGATGGATGAGACCGCCTGGGTGTTACCAAACATCGCAGAATAGGAGGTCAATTGGAGACTACCAATGTACTTGGGTATACAAGTTTCCAAAGCGGAGTTATATGTATTGTCCGGATCGTAACGTTTCCAAGGCCTACTAGTTTTTTATAGTGGCTCAAACTCAATCATTCTTTTGGGCCGCTTACACCAGTTTTTCTTTTGTCAAAATTGGGGATAGTATTGTCCATTCTTTCCAGATAAGATCGATTGTATTCCATATATTGTGTATTATGTTTTATTTTGTAATCAAATTTTTGGTTTTTCTCAATTGAGTTTAGAGTCGTGTTGTTCTCACACAATGGGTGATAGTAAATGTCTTGTCGCCCATGTAAGTCGTCTTGGTCGCGCGAGAACATTAGGCGATATAGGAGGTTGTTGCGATTTTGTATTGAGTCTTTGGTTGGCGAAAACATGGGGCACTCAAGTAATTGTACTATGGAGACCCTTGATATGGTCGCGAATAATCTGTGGCCATAGATAGAGGTTTTGTCCATGCACTCCGCTGGTTTAATGGGTGGAGGCGCCCTTGGTTATGGCACCCGTTGGTGAGTTAGTTGTAGTGAATTTGCAGCTTGTCTCCTAATTTTAAGGCGGATAGGCCTGGAGTTGTAAGGAATTTAAAACGCAGGGGCTCCTGAATTGTTGGAGCATCTTTCGATCAATATTGTACGATTCAGAGCGGTATCAGTTGTTAACATCCGGCCTCTCTGAGATTCTGCGCTAGATACAGTGAGTCTTACTTTACTGGTGTCTCACTTATGTAATAGAACGGGTTGTAGTTCTAACGATGTAGGCAATAATGTTTTAATTATTGGTGGTCCTGGAGCAATGGACCGTTTTTGGAAACACAATTATTTTTGACAGAAATCTGTGCAGAATATCCTAGGTGCTGCTGTAGGCCTTCCCTGGCTGGGTACAGAATATCTAGGGTGCTGCTGTAAAAGTGAAACTGCCTTCTATACCGATTTGGCATGAAGCGTTAACTTAACTAGAAGCAACCAAGATGCAGTGATAAGACATTATAGTATTGGCTTAATGGAATACGATATTCACAAGGTGCATTATGGCGATAGAATAGGAGGTCCTTGAGGCGCACATGTCATATGCGGCAACAACCATATATATAGGAGATGGTCGAGCTAGATTATCGATCAGAGATATCTAATATCATACGGGTGTCTAGCGCCTTAGAATAAGGTCATTCTCCCTGGGCGGGGAGCTCTAGTAGAAAGCCACTCATACAAAGACCAGATCCAGAATGATCGGAGGTGCAATCTACCCGGCTCTTTCGCGAGATTAATTGGTACCTTTGCGCGCCGTGGTGGCTTGGGGTTATATTCGAGTAGAGAGAACTTCAATGAAAGCCTGCTCAGCTCGGTTACGGCGTTCCACGCGCGGCATGTGCTTGAAGGAGGACTATACCATACGACAGACGTATGAAACAATTCATTCTATTTAGAGATATATGTTACGAGGAATACTCTTACTTTAAAACTGGGCTGAGCATTTCAAAACATGCGCTGCTGAATAATGGCCCTTCCTGCTGGGGTACAGAAAGATAGCTTATAAGCATGACTCGCGATGCTAAAGAGCCCTGTTCACGCGCCTGGCGTGCGGGCTGCTGAGCATGGGAAAAAGACCTCCTAGGATGTCTAGCTCGAGGTATATGGAACTCACGCGTGAGACGCTGAAGTACAGCATAAGCCACCGTCTGAAAGGATCATCAGAATACACCTGAGCAGTCGAGGGTCTGCTTGACTGCTGCCAGAGTCACCACCGTCCCACGCACGCTCGAAGGGACCTGTGGGTGACAGAGAAGATCTACGTTGCTCGTTGAAGGCCTCGGTGAAGCGAGTCACCTTGCTGGGCGTTGACCTAGGACTTCACCAATATCACAGTGGTACTATGCGCTAGTGAGTGAGACGGTGAAACCTGAACCGTTGAACGGGTCTATAGCCCTCTAGGGGCTCTGCTGGTGCATCAGCTGACACGCCAATCTAAATGAGCAGGTATTGAGGTGAGGCACGGTGAGGGCCTTCCTGCCACTGTTCGAGAGGCCGTGTGCCAAGTGGCAGAAAATCCTAGCTTTGCTTGGCCTGACTGGGCCTTCCCTGCTTAGAGATAGTACAATGAAAGGACTGGAGTGAGTGAGCCTGGGCCGCTATAAACTGCATTCGTTTCGACCACCTGGCGGGTAGACAGGCGAACGAGATCTTGCGTGGCTTTGCTGCTCCCTGTAGGCCCCTTCCGCTGGCCCTAGTGTACAAGAAGATTGCTAAGTGAGGGTATGACCGGTGGACATGGTCACTGATGGGTCTCGCTATTCCTGGTGGCTGTAGAGACAGATGCAGAGATTCTGCTGAGCGGGTGCTGGTCTGGGGTAAGGCCCTTCCACCACTACCAGTATGGCCAGTGGGTGAGATATGACAATTGAAGGCGGGGCAGAATATCATCTGAGGGCTGCGTCTCGGGCTAATACGAGGGTTAAGGACCGTAGTCGCGAAGCACGGTGCTAAGGGCGAAACGGGAGATAATGTAATACTAGGTGCCCCCTTTTTTTTCGGGGCACGTCAGCCCCCCCCTTGCTGCTGCTCCCCCCAACCTCACCATTATGAGGTGAGACCGCGCTGGAACGTGACGTTAAAGGACCCGGCGCAGCCTCCTCAGGTATCTACTGCTGCTGGGGGCCCCCCTTCCAATTTACAGTATCGCCACTGGGTTGTGGGGAGACTGATAGAAGGAACAAGACCGTTCGAGATATCAGCAACAAGGTGAGGCACCTTGGACTTCATGCAATGTTTTTCCTCACCTTGCTGCTGCCCTCCTTCCTGGCGGCACATATGCGGATGTATCAAGAGAGTGAGAGACGGGGTGAGTCCGACGTTCATGATAAGGGATAATGGTCACGTGTTGCATAGGGATACTCTCTAGTACCCAAAATGATCCACTTTGTCCTATAGTTCCCCTCAGTGTTCAACCAATAATCTGGTTTAATGGTGGAGTTATATGAGAGCCCGGCAATGAAGAGAGACTGTATAGGATCAACTGGTCTAAGGGGGATAGAGTTTCTGTCTGACTTGGCAGAGGGCAGATAGGATTCTGGCTCTTAAACATGGCACAACTAGGTTGAGTGATGTGAATGCTAAATTGGTGGAGCCTCGCCGGGACAGAGTGAATTTTGACACATCCGTGGCAGGAAGCCTAATTCGCCAATGTCTAATTTACACTGACCTCAAACAGGGGGCGTGTCCAATCAGAGGAAGACGCACGTCACGCACACACAACAACCCACACACACACACACACACAACACCACATTCCACACACACACCACACAGCTGCGCTGCTCCAATTACAGTATGAGGTGAGACATGAACTGCAACACAGTGAAAACACACCCACGCGACAGCCATCACCAGACTGACACCAGCCGCTACCACACACACCACATACCACACACGACTACACACTAACCAATCGGAGGTCGACGCACGTAGCTCCCGGAACTAGCACGCACGCTCTGACAGCCGGGCAGTCAGCTGCTGCTGTTCCAATACAGTATGAGGTTGAGACGGTGGAACTGATGTGTTGACTGGGCAGTCAGCTGCTGCTAGCACCAATACAGTATGGGTGAACTGACGTTCGCACAACACAATAAGATAGGAACATAAGGTATTTTGGGAGGAACTGGGGAACACACACCTGTTGGTCTGGTGTGAAGCGAGTTTATACAGCTGCTGCCAGAGTGTCACACAGATCTTTGGAGTAGTTAGATAAGAATCTGAGATGAACAACCAGGAGTGAGCGTGGGGAGAGGACACCAGGGGCGAGATCATAGCGATAGGCTATATTGGAGCGGGTGATGGGGACTGTGCAGAGGGAGGGAAGCAAAGGTAGGAGCCCAGATGTCTCGCAGAGATTGTGAATCACGTGGTATAGCTAGACGTGTGGAGAGATAGAGAGAGGGGACCGAGAGAGACGAAGAGTCGAGGATACCCAGGTAGACTGCTGATCTCGTCTGCAGAGTCTAGGACAATCCAATAGCAGCCAGGTAGACGGCTAGGCTAGATAATGTAGTATGAGTACTCAGCGAATCTCTAGGCTGACCTAGTACGCCCCGGTTCAACGTCAGTTCACCGTCTGTACACTTCAATTATACTAGCTCACATGTGAGGCCGAAGCGAGAGACAGAGAACAAGACAATAGACAGCACTTGGAGAGTCGAACACGATTTCAAGGGATAGGCAAGAGGGTAAACGACGCGGATGATCTTCGAATGTCATATGCTTTGTAAGTTTAGGTGTGATGCCTTACGACTGGGGAGAACGTGCACGCGAGTGTAGATTACGAACGGCAGATCGAGGTGTTTGCAGGGCTCTAAATATACTGTAGGTTGTGGACGCCTAGCAGGGCTGTAGGCTTTCTGACTGCCTGCACAGTGTCTAATGTGCGGATATATCACGCCACATATACTAGTGTTGGTCTACCTGCGGTCTTCACCCTCTATTCAACCGTCAACAACTTGTATGTTAGGTGCACTACGAGCTTACATCATAGCTCGCTTCTGGTCCTGGTTTAACCGCTCAGCCACATCCCTCTGATTTACATATATTCGTCTTCTCAACGCTCCATCATACTGTATTGTGAAGCCAGGCAGACAGGCTTGAACTAGACCACCTCGACGCTCTATCATACGGTCACACCATCTCATTGTCTCTACACGGCGCCTCAATAAACTAGCTCCACTTGCGCGAAGCATGGGAGAAGACATTGCACTACTCTTGACCGGTCTTCTAATTGGCGGAGTTTTTTTCTAGAGCGTCTCTCTATCAGATCGATACTGCCTTGGAGCCTCTCTTAGTGTCCATCGCAGTAGAGCACTAGGCAGCACTATGGAGCTGCACCACGGTGAACTGGAGGACACACGAGATCACGCAGTTTTGTCACGTCTTCACCTCATACCCTTGATAACTTCGGCAGATCAGGCTACGCAAGACTGACTGCGCGTCGTTTACTTAACGTCTCAGTCTCCTCTTGGAGGGATTGTTACGGACCTCATAATCATAGTATTGAGAGTGTTCCAGCGGTACGACAGCTGACTGCGCTGCGGTGTTAGCACCAACTGGTCAGGTATCAACCGTCTTCGCACTCATACATTGGAGCGCTATGTCATTGGAGCAGCATGACTGCCGATACAACGTCCGAGTCAATACATGACTCACGATATGGTGGGACTGGGAGCAGCATGCGTGTAGATCTCCGCACGCAGTGTGATAGGTCAGGGTATCCACCTCCACGATATGCCCTACCAGAGTTCTCACCCTGCGTTCCATTACTCCGTTAATTCAGGAGGGATGGGCAGCGACGACAGGCCTTGTAGCCCCTCGTGCCGGTTCCTAGGAGCCCGCTCCACATTGTAAAGCGCACCACATGTCTCACCCCTCATTAGGCTGGTGAGGATGGGGAGGAGGCTATGGCAAGGCAGGCGCTATAGAGTGGACGAGGAGAGTGGGGCTACGAGCCGATCAAGTGGGTCATTGAGGCGGGCTGTGCGGCAACTCTTAAGAGTTCAGCAGTAACGTAAGGAGGTGGATGTTTCAGTCACGCGCCAAGTGCGAAAGCAAGCTTGATTGCACCACGGTTGTCATAGCGTCAGGTTCACCGTGCTTCAGTCTTCCTCGACTGTTAGTTGTGGAGTGGCAGTCTAGCAGGTTTTGACTGGCAGGTTGTCTAGAGGGTCATGGTGTGTACAGACAGCCGTCGTATCAACCTGCAACTGTATTAGGAGCAGCACAGCAAGCGACTGAGGCCAGGTATCAAACGTCAGGTATCACCGAGAGTCTGCACGCATCATAAACTGGTAAGGTCTGTTTGTGTAGAATGCAGGTCTATGACAGCTGGAATAATTAGATCGCTTATAGAGCGAGTCGAGGCAGGTGTGTGTGTTTTGTGTTGAGTCTAGAGGAGTGCTAAATCATTTTGACGTCGATCTCAGCATACCTCTACAAATGTACGGGAGTTCACATATGCCGAGTTGTTCTCAGATCCCCTAAGAACCCAACCTGTAAAGAAGTTACCTTGAGGCTAAGATGAGAGATAGAAGGCACAAGCACCAAAAGTATAGTTGTGTAGGTTGAATGAACAAGTCCGGGTCTAAGACACGAAAATATCGGCGTTGTATAAATGACTCAAAAACGCTCATGAGACTACTCTAGATTGACTAGTATATTACCCGTTTATCTAGCCTAGCTAACGTAAATAGTTGATCCGCCAAAACTAAGATCGCTGACCACCGGGCAATGTATCTAAGGGTATTTAGAATAATAATATCTCAGCATTAGCAGGAGCTATTATTTCAATATACACCACACGATAAATGTATTATCTCCTGAAAATGTAAGGGCCTAAAGGCGGTTCTTTCAAATTCCCGCTGATTCTCACTAGTGAAGTATGCTCTATTAAACGAATGTAGTGTCGTTCAGCAACTCACCATTAGTATTCTTCTGGAGGGTTTCCATGCTGTAGAAGCAAGTTCTGCGATCGTATGGGTGTGATTACATGAACTACTGCTAACTGTCTAACATATAATGACTCTAACACTCAAGATGAGAGATGACGCTGTTTAACCCAGGAAAACCGAGATGCTATAACATGTTATACTGAATACCGAGAACATATTGGAGTTAGAGTGTTCAGGGTGTATGATGGAGGAATATTTGTTGGTGGGATATTTTTCCTCATCACTTCCATTTTTATATATAGACAGGAGTCTGAGATAACACGAGCACGAGCAATAAGAATTGAAGACGTCACAATGCGGAGACAACGGTAGAAGGGGGCAGATGAGGTAATCGATATACATGTGAAACAACCACCTACCTCACTGCACCTTCTCTATTCTTGAATAGCGGTAATGAACATGTGTGTAACAAATACCATTTGTACATTTTAAATGTCATTTTAACACACTCACCAAACCAGCGGACTGTAAAACAACATGATTCTTTAAACTGATAAAAACATAGAGACAACGTTACATGGCACACAGATATCAACTTATTCTAGTAAATGAATGCCACATGTTATTTCTTTGAGTGAGACTCGCTCTAATCTCATTGCGAATATTACTATACTATCCATTTTGAAAAATACATTATCATTTAGGAATTAATATTGCTCAAAATGATTAACTAAACTCTTTTATGAGGATAACCCACACAAGAGGTAGAGAAGATCTGGTTTTAGCAAATGTGTACACACTGCAACACTCACTTATCTCTCGCACACGTTTGAAACGTTACATGGCTTGCGTATCGAGTTTATTACTCTAATCGCACCGTTGTGAGGATAGATGCGTTTACATGGCACAATACTATCCCATATATTTGTTGTATAATCGTATCTTGTGTATCAACCTATATTTATCATTCTTTTACCACCAAATGTTGCGTATGAGTTTATCTGGTGAGTGTTTGACATTAAAATAGTGAACACACTCACTAATCTCTCCTTTATGGAAACTGTTATCACATTAGACTATAAATGACCAGTATTCTTCGCCTCTATTGAGGGTGAATAAGTAACATGTGATACATCTACTCAACTGAGACACTTCGCGATTATTCTTATATGAGGAAGCAACACGTATTACATCGAGACGAGAGTCAACAAATTCTCTCACACACTTTCATATGATGAGACAACAAACATGGACAATACTATCCCCTTTTGGAAACGTTTACACTGGACAATTACTATCCCATTTTGGAAACGTTATCATGGACACCAAATTATTACATGCCACACTCTATTTCTGGAACGTTACAGTGTACAATACTATCCATTTCTTTGGCAACGTTACAGTGTATCTATAAGTTACTAGATCCCATTTTTGGGAACACGATATATAACACATCGCTGCCGATCCTCTCGTCGCGCATGGGCACAAGTTAATGAGTCCTTAGATTGTGTAGTCTTGATAAGATAGAGCGATATCTCACAGATTGCAGGCTGCGCGCTATGGAGAGTGAGTACGACTGTGCACTCCATGCATCTATGAGCTCAATCCTGCTCTTATAAGATATATGGAATGTTTTGCACCACTTCAGAATCCAACACAGTAACTCTTGTGGAGAGAAGCCACTCGGACATGCACGAAAAATTGTTTGAGCATTATATATAATCTTCAGTCAAAAGCCTGATGTTATATTAAAAACTATTATGGAAACATTTGTCTTGTCAAGAAAGAATGTAGATATGTATCATAATGTGTATTATGGAGCGCCCTTATGTTGACGAAGTATTCTGAAGAGCTAATACATTAGAGGTTTGGATGTTACTTGTAGATTGACTAGATAGCCTTTCTTACGCCACGAATAGGTAGATTATCTAAATATTACACATTACAAGTGCTAAGAAAATGAACACCGTATCTTGTATTATCTCCTCTGTCAATACTCTATATATATATATAAAATATAGAGTTAGATTTTCTCTAATTTTAACGCAATAGTGCTTTTCTTTAAATGCCTTGTATAGGACATATGATATCTCATTTGACACATTTTCTCTTCCATGTTTTGTAAAAAATCAATCTCAATAAGGAGTCAGAACATGGACTATCAATGCATCCTAGGGTGTGATCAATGAAGACGAGATACAGATATGTTGTAGGCGAGGCTCTCGACTCTCGCCCACGTATAAGGAGCATTTAATCCTACGCGAGGTCATGCCCGTTCTAATACAGCACTCGACAGCTTATTGAGGCAGGACTACTAAGTTGATCGAAGTAAAATGATCTTTTCAGGGATCTGTCTCAGACAATGAATCGAAGTTTACAGTGGATATGGTATATAAAACAAATATAAAAATAAGTAGCAAGACAGGGAGCGAGTCTATGTTGTTCGCATGAGGCTCAGACAGGCTAGGGGTGAGGCACATCTGACCTCCTGCTATTCTCTCCGCACAGTCCATCCTGAA
This sequence comes from Salvelinus sp. IW2-2015, assembly GCF_002910315.2. Taxonomy (NCBI): domain Eukaryota; kingdom Metazoa; phylum Chordata; class Actinopteri; order Salmoniformes; family Salmonidae; genus Salvelinus; species Salvelinus sp. IW2-2015. The sequence continues at coordinate 26,592,061 of NC_036859.1, forward strand.
GGACAAGTAAGAAAGATGAGTACGAGTATTTGTGTCCTCAATATCTCCTTCACACGTTTATGTCTATGAGATGTAATTATGATGACTCCTAATAAATTTATGTCAAGTGCATGTAAGATCAAAGCTTTCCACTATATACGTGAGAGGAGCAGTTAGGTGAGCACCACCACAGACAAGTGGATTCCGCTAATGTGCTCACGTCTTTGCTCACTATCATGCTACATGAGGACGCCGAAGTATCGAGCGTCTCTAGGGTAAGTTGTCCGCTCGGTAATATGCTATATCCGCTCAATGCTCACAATCCAATACTGAGTTACCTGTCACGAACCACCGACTCAAGGTGTGGCATGCTTATGATCAAAACGACAGCCGCTAGAAACCATAATGTTCCTAGCTTCTCTCAGCTCTAACCATTGTCATGTCGGAGTCCAACTTACATCTTTTCTTACTTTTGTTGACACAGAATTTCACCGCTCTTCACATCCTTTTACTGCCAACATCGGTGGAAAAATCCATTTCACATGAGAGTGAATACTGCTTGGCCTTTGATGGGGAGACATCCACGCGCCTCGAGGACGTCCCATGGGACTTGGGGCTTCTGCGACGAGCAGCCCATGACTCACATATTCACTAATTCTCACTTAAACTTTCCCCAAAAGGTCAGAAAAACACTTCACATCAGTTCACCTACTACCAGCACCTTCACCACCATCGATCGCTCTCATCGGGAAGAGAACGAGCACACGCTACTCGCGAGGGATGACACGCTTCACCAGGGCCGCATCACTACACACACGAGCAGGCCAACTCACATAAACAACCTAACTACCTAGAAGTAGAGATATACGAAATATTTAATATTAGTCACTGAGGCATGGGGCATACAGGGAATCTTGTCATTCTATATTGTCTATCAAAGTCTAACAATCATTTGTCTATTAGTTTAATCCTTAATAGAAGTGTAATTTTTCTCTCAACTATCGATCATGGCCCTTGTCAATTTTACTCGTACAGTCTCTGACCAGAATTGGTCGAGTGAGTACGGATCATTTAACTCTAATGTCACCCTGAATAAGACAGGTCAGCTGCTTATACCACTACACACGAGCTCACATGTCTCACTTATTTCATCGTAGGGTAGCTTGACATGTAGCATGTGACAGAAACCACTTGCAGATAATGTTGTGGCGCAATTGTTGTGTGTTAAGTGGTTGGGTTATGTACACACGATATGTGGAGTGATAGAGAGTTTTGCGCACGCACTCAATATACCTAAATTGCAGCGCATTTCAACTCGGGGATTGTAGATGACGAGTTAGATTGTATCTATCACTATCACTGACAAATAGCTTCCATATCTGAATGGCGCTATTACATAAGCCCGATTTTCAAAGGGAACGTCCGCATGTGCGATTTTTTTAGAGGCAATCTCTGCTATCAGGTGGTATTGTCTCTTACTTTTGCATCTGAAACGCCTAATATATTTCACGCCAACTGTAGAATACCACACGCGGAGTGTAAGACACCGAAATGGTCGATGTAGCCTCCATTCGCCGGGTGATCATCTGCACTGACGTTAATACCTAGGCTCTATCACACCGGCTTAATCCACGGTTAGTCTGTGCTGGGGAGATGTGACGGATGCCTTGTGTGAGTAACACTAAGCTTTATCGAGAAAAAGGGTTTCAAATATCTATTAATATCTATAACATGTAAGCGAAGTTGCTTGCGTAAAATACTGTATGGGTAAAAGACTTGTGAGTGGAGATACAACACTTGCTCGAGTAAGGCACACACGCTGAGATCGGCCCTCGTTTACATCCATCCTCTGCACCACGGAAAATATAAGTCGAGGGTCTTTCAAGTTCCATGGGATGCTCTCTTACTCGTTTTAGAGCCCCCAGTTCATTTTTATTTACTAAAGTAGAAGCTGTAAACGTTGTGCGTTGGTCTTCGCGGCTCACCTCCTGTGTATATATTATAAACTAGGCTCCTCTGAGATTGGGTATCAGGCTCAGAGTTGGACAAGGCTCCGCTGCGTCGACATGGAGTACAACACAGGTGGGGTTCCTTAGTTGCTCTCATTCCAAGTAGGTAGCTAAGGTCTCCGAAGATCCCAAGTTGAGGGATCCTTGTGCCGCACTTGAGTTTATACTCACTGTGTCGTCAGGGAGTGGGGCGAGCGGAGAGTGAAGAGAGAGAGCCGGAGGCGCGAGATGTGGGGAGAGTTGGCATATCAGGAATGAGGACTAGGAGAACACACGAACACGACAGTCAGAAGAGTATTCTTCAACTAGGGAGAGCGGCTTTATGTCACTTACAATGAAATTATACAGGGAGCATGGTCAATTATCGGGAGAGGCATATCTACACATAGAATAACCACAGTGTGTATCCCAGAGGGTGAGTGCTCTACGAGAGATAGTGAGATAGGCTGTAATCAACAACTACACTAACAGATGATTCTTGAGAGGCACGAGACAAAAAGTACAAAGGTCTTTTATAGCCAAGATACACCCTTTCAATCTACATGACGACTAGCAGAGTATAGAAGGGTCACAAGATTTAATATTTGGATGAAAGACCTCATAATACCACACTACATCCTAACAATAAACATAAATCAGTTTACTATATATATTAACCATAACTACTCAACCCAGAGACACTAGTATCAGCTGTATGAAAACTGTACATCCTATGAGTACAGCACATGAACTCAGGGTCTGGCCTGGGGTCATCTCTATCTACCCTAATCTAACCATACTAAGATACAAGAAACATCTAAACCTAACCTAGCTCACTATCGCGAACAGATCCATCATATATCCAGTGATTCTCTATCAATCACCCAAAAAGACACTATACTGTATACAATCTCACTGCGCCACTCAATTAGTTCTCTCTCACAACCGCAGAGGCCCATCCTCAGTAGAACACAAGCACAATAGTTCTAAGAACCTCTATTCTGTTTGCATAAACAGACCATTTGATGGCAATAAAAGTATTATGACATAAATGTTGCAGTTTTGGCTCTCAGTTGTCCACGAAAGTTGACTAGTAACAACAACTGGTGACAAAAAAGTCACCCCTCCACTAAATATGTCAAGAAAGAGGCAACACCATAAAACCACGACCAAAACCCCAACACCACAAACACTTTAAGACGCACAGGACGCAACCAAACCAAAACGGTAGCGCAAACAAAAGGTGTTGACTCTCCACAATCTATCAACGACAACTGGAGCAACTGGGCCAGACACTTTTAAATAGAACCTGGACCAGCCTCCAGCGCATCATAACACCCTACACACCATCAATACCTAACGACCACGAATGCCGACACAAGCAACAGCACAGGTAGCACTATCACCAAACATCAATACGACAAACTCAAACGCACGAGTGACACAAAAATACGACAATTGACGCTCCATAAGAAACATGTATCGCACATACCCCGCACGACTCATATCACCTGACGATCGACAAATATGTACATAGACATGTAAGATTCAGTTCATACAACTTATTATACTGGCACAATTACCCATTAGTAGCATATCTACATAACCTGAGCAACATCGAGCACAGTATAACCTGTTATCGCACAACTATACCTATCACTCGATTCTCAATGATCCACTTTGGAAACAAAACAAACATCCAGACACACTACAACTATCGAGTGAGCCACACACTCAGAACATATACATATTGACGTGGCGATCCTTAACCAAGTCCAGATTACCATTTATCTCAAGATCACACGATTCACTTTTCCCATGACAATTTGGCTTAAATGGGAATAGCGCACACATGTTACCATAAAACACACAGCTACTATTATCCTAATCAGCATGGCACCCACCAAATAATCCAATACACAATAATGCACAGCACACAACACTCAAGGTCTTATGGGATATATTGAAAAACCTAAACATGTTGAAGTGTTGCATTTTAGATTCACGAGTTGAGGCTCACTCTAATGCTGATATGAGTAATGATCAATCAGGACGCTAAATATTTGGGTTACACTCGTATTCACCTCTATTTAGGGTAATTATAATCACTAATAGTACTCCCTTATCTGCAATTAACGCGAGGCACTGGGTATCATCATTCACACGCTATGAGGCTAAAATCAATCACGACTCGACACGATACATACACATACTTAACAGGTACACATTACTTTTACGGGGATAACGACATTAACCTAAACTACACAAAATAGAGTAACAGTAGGGACCACAAACACTGTTATATGGTTCTACAATTCACTCGAGACATATCTCACATATTACACCATCACGACATCAAAAAATACATAATAAATAATATACACCTACTCAATAAACTGTTAAACCTACCTACAACAATTCTACACAAATCTAGTAGACCATATACACAACTATATCCCATTGATATATATTCACTCGGACACAACCATCTCCTACTCATGTACTAGCTCATTTACCTATTCCTACACACATGCATAGATATTATACATATCAACGAAGAAATCATCTTTTTATCAGAGTATCACCTATCACTCACTCACCAACAGGTATATAACTCACACTATATACTCATTTAAGCGATTATACCACTCAACTTGTTGCTATCGTATTGTAACTACTCACTGGTGTACATCTAGCTCCAGAATCGACTCATAGCATCTCAATATACCTAAACATACTTACCACTCAACATAGATCACACAGCACTATCGCACGACAGTTCACATTACCCATGATCGCTGATTATCTATGCTGGTCGCTTATCCATTAGTCAGCTCTGTCTAGCAATGTGATACGATAACACAATTCATCCTTCACGCACAGTCTCACCTCATTGAATCCACAGCCATAACCACACGAGCAATTTATCTCTCACTGATCGATCAGACTGTTCTCATGCCTGACGTATCAGATCATCATAAGACTTTGCTAGATGTAGCATCAAAACAACTCTTCCCAATGTGATCACAGCCATAAGCTTTCTCTCCTGTGTGCAATTACTCATCTAGCGCTGTATACGTTTAGTTAGCAGTATTAGCACCATGATTAGTCAAACAAGGCTATCTTCCCATCACATTGAGATCACGCCAGCTAATTTAACGATTCTACTACTACCATGTGGTGTACCCCGTCTGGTGAATCCCTATCAGGCCACACTGACCTTCAATGTGAACGCACAGACATCAGTAAATCTCTCTCACAAAACTTCGAAGAAATCGAGGGACGAGGGCAGGAAGAGAAGGGATGTATGTAGCATCTATGTCAGGCTCGTGGTTGAGTTATACTGTGGGTGATTATGGAGGGTATTTTGGTGCTCGTAGTGCGAATGAAGTGATAACTCGTTCATTGCTCTATCATCATTTTCGAGCACAGGGATAATGGGTGTCTTTGTTGCGGCATGTTGTGTGTTGCGGTCTGGGTGGATTAGTCGATAGTGTGAGAGCTTATGAAGGATATAGTATAGATGTATTGTACGCTTTCTTGCTCGCTAACTGAGATAGGTATCAGCTATAGCTCTGAGAGTAGGTTGTGTTATTCGTCTGGTGTGGAATGTGCTCATTGGTGGTTGATAGTTTTGATAGAGTGGACTTATGATGTTGAAGTGTAAGAAGATCATTCGTGCTCAACAGCATTAATGGAATACTGAGTCTTATCTATGATAGGACGCGTATGTCTCTGTCTCGCTCGTGTGTGTGTCACTGCGTCGTGGTGATCTGCGCTAATCAGTCATGCTTGAATGTGGAGAAGGTACTTCGGCTCCTCGCACTAAGGTTATTGAGTGTGGATATTAAGGGCGCAAATAGGTTCTCTTAGGAGGCTCTCCAGGGTGGTGATTGTGCACGGGTTGTTAGGTATGTGTGTGTAGGTATGTGGTTAGCAGTAATAGTATGAGATCTCTGCCAACTGATTATGGGAATTGTGAACACTGGTACCGGTAAATGGGTTTTTGCTTGTTTCGGCGTGGTGATGGAGATGTTGTCTAGGCTCTGAGTGTTCGATGTTAGATGGTGGCTTAAGATGTAGTAAAAAACTCTTCCACATTGATCACAGCTATAAGGGGTTCACTCTTCGCTGAAGTGTGGATTAATGGGTATCGTTGTGACCTGATAATGTATTATAGTGGTTGATGAGTAGTTTTGAAAGTGTTTAATGTTGCGTCGCGCTACATAGGTCATGGATGGGACAGGGTACATGTGAGAATATCTGTCTATGGTTATCCGTGTAGCTCTCTTGTGACGTGATGTGTTATTGGTTACTGTCTTAGAGACCAGGCTAATGTATCTGGAGAGACTCTTCTCTGCCTCATCAGCATCATGAATGTTGTTAGTTATGTTGTGTAGGTAAGCGTGTGGTGAGGGTATGCTGTGACGCTGCTAGGGCATATGGTAGAGTTGTTAGGTCACAGTTGCTCTGGTAGGTAATGTGTATCTGTAGGCACATGTGGTGCTGTATGGTAATCTCTGCCTGTATCACTTGTAGTGTAATGTGTCTGGTAGGTATGTGTGTGGTAGCTATGTGTGTGTGTGTATGATAGCGTGTATGTATGTAGGTATCAGAGTGTTGTGTAGGTCATGTGTATGTTTTGTTAGTGTTATATGGATTGGGTAGGTATGTATGTGGATGTAGGTATGTGTGGTGTAGGTGATGGTGTTGTGTAGGTAATGGTGTTCGCGGCTATGTCGTGTGTAAGTAATGCTGTTAGTGTATAGGACAGGTGTGCATGTAAGGGTAAGTTTGTGTAGGTATGTGGTTGTGTCGGGTATGCCTGTGAGTGTGGGTATGTGTGCTGTGGGGTGATATGTTGTATGTAGTTAGGTATGTTGTGTAGGTTGATGGTGTAGTGAATAAGAGTATGGTGTGTGGTAGTGTATGTATGTGTGGACGCGCATGATGATGTGTCATGTAGGTTAACTGTGTAACTGTACTATGTGTAATTGGTAAGAGTATGTGGTGTGTGTGTTGTGTGTGTTGACCTCCTCACACGTCGAGTCTACAGACACAGGTGCTATTCTGAAACCAAAAACAACGTCATCTGGCAGACGGTGCCTTTGGATGATGTCACCCTCGAACAGGATAATGACAAAGCCTTGCTCTCCACAGTACTCTCAACAAATCTGGGTTTGAAGTAGGATTCCAGTTCCCTGGTCCTGTCCAACAGACTGGGCGTGGGGGCATTTGTTTCCAGGCCACACAAACATCACACTCCACTGTTAAAGTACTCGACTAAAAAACGAAAGACACACATGCCCCAGAACTGAAGCACCACAATTGCATATCACAGTACAGTTTTCTACAACAAGTCTCACTCAACAGGCTCAACTAGACTCCCAACACTTCTACTATGAATATAGTGTAATTGTAAAACTGTGTCATAGTTTTTCACCTACATCTCCAAAGCACAGACTCTGACTCGAGAGCGTAGGAGCCAGTTTTGTAACGACATTTGGACCTACCATCAGGTTCTCACGACGTATGGCTGTAGTAGTGGGATATTGTAAGGCTAAAGCCCGTGGAATGAGACTGACTGAGAAGAGATCACTATATGGAGTTGTGCTGTTTGATACTTCTCCTTATCCCACCCAGGAGGACAACACATGCATAGTATCCTCACACATCTTTGTCGATAATCGAACAACACTAACACTCACCCACACCTCTATACCAGTGGTTTCTGTACAACGTGCACTGACTACCTCGGGTGAGTGCCTGTAGAAGGAAGATGGACATGGGTTATATGTCCGTCCTCTGCTTGCTGTCGAGACACGCGTATGAGGCACGCTGTGTGCGAGGAAAATGCTATTATGAATAAAGAGAGTGATTTCACTTAGCAATGAGCGCTTCCCACTGCAGCACTTATAATTAATCTTGGTTTTATGCCCTTTTAAGAAGTGATGTGTGTGTGTGATGTGTGTGTAGTGTGTGTGTGTGGTGTGTGTGTGCGTGGTGGTGGGGTGGCTCGTGTAGTGTGGTGTGTGCTCGCTGTGATGGTGTGTGGTGGTCGGTGTGTAGTAGGTGTGTGTGTGTGTGTGATTGTGCGTGCGCATACTGCCGTGAGCTGTTGTGTGGGTTTTGTTGGCAAGTGATGAAGAGACTGATAGGGACCTCCTCCCACTTAAGGTGTCTTCAATAATTAATAATAATTGCGTCTTGTCAGATGTACTGACTCCTTGCACTCTGGCATAGAGCAACAAGATAGCAGGCTGTTTCCTCTGCTCTGGGTAGAACATACATCACATGGGAGCGGCAATGGAGTTGATGAGAGAAAAAGCTCTTGTCTACACTGTTTTTAAAGTTAAGTGCTTTGTTAATACAATAAATTAGTGGGGTACTAGAGCTGCCACCGAAGCGTAAAAAGGAGACTAAATACATTGCTGAGTACTGATACACACGCATGCATCTATTAGAGATGTTTTCAAACGAGTTAAGTAGAACATACCGCACAGGCTGACGTGTGGAGCACTATAGGTTAAAAGTTTGAAAACACTATTTGTTGTGCAGAATCAGATAACATTTTTTTTGCTGTATTTTCCCTGGTCTAAGACTTTCATCAACACTATTATGATGTTTCAAAATCCTCTCTATGCAGAATGAATCACTTCTTTCTGAATGTATATTCAAATGTTTTAACGCATTTGATTTATTTTATGCTGAATCAGTTTTTCGCCAAGTTGAACACATCATTTCGCAAGGCACATTGTTGAGCACAGGTGCTTCAATCCACCAGCAAGCAACTGGAGGTTTTAAAAACAGCAGAGCGGATGGGTGTATTTGCCTCACAATAGAGAGATGTGGTATTGTGGTTCATCATTGAATGTTATTTAGCCTGATGGTTTAGATATCAATTCATGATGATCATTAGAGCTCATGGCAACTGCTTAATATAAGTAGAAATTGTATATTTTTTTCAACATACAGTACATACAACATTGTGTAAAAAGAATAATGTAAAACAAAAAAAAAGTGTTACCACAACAATCCTCTAAAAACAGAGCCACGTGGCAAGAAAGATGTGCAGGGAGATTCCAAAACAGACCTGCCTTCTATCTTTGGTTATCCTCATAAAAGATAGTTACATTTTGGAGGCAATATTAATTCCTAAAATGTTTTTGTAAAATGAAATGAACAAATCATTGAAAATGACTTGCATTCATTTTAGCTAAGTACTGTGTATGTTGTTGTTTTCTCTAATTTAAAATCATGTTGTTTTTTTTACGTCCCGGCTGTGTGAGTTGAGTGTTGTTAAAATGACATTAAAATTCAAAAATTAAATGTACATCTTACTTGGAACACAGAAGTCAGTTTCAATTCCCACTTCCACCTGTCCCACATTCACTCCTTCTCTGTCTCCATCCTGTTTCTAATCTTGTCCTAAATGAAGGTGGAATTCCACCAAAATATTCTCCATATACCCTGAACATTAATCAATATTTAAGTTATAAACAGTTTGCGTTTCTTAACCATTTGGATGGTACATTATGAGAAAATAGTGTTTTGAATGCTACCTTTCACATGCAGCTAAACCCAAAACTGTTCTAAACACTCTCTTAAAACACCAAATTTCAGATTGAAGAAAACGCTTTGGCTATTTCAGTACATCTATCTGTTTTTAAAACTCTTCTGTTTATCAATAATATTACATTGCGGTCTCAGGATAGGTGTGCTACTTTTTCATTACATAATCATGGGCGTTTTGAGTCATTCATATTTAGTGACGTTTCACACCACACACACTTGTTTTTCTCACCGCTGGTGTGGGTAATCTTAGGTGGTAGGGAGAGGAGAAGAAAAAGATGACCCTACACACACAACACACACGCTCTCTCTCGCTGTAATTTTTTCTCACACACCTACACACAGACTTTCTCTCCTCTCCTCTCCTCTCTGTCTCTCGTTCTGTCCTCTCTCACACACAACACACACCACACACACACCACACACACACACACACCTATAATAGTGTTTCAAATGAGAAGTGACACCACCTCCTTTCTATCTCTGACTGCTAAATCCCCAACCCTCAATTTCCCCCTGACCGACCCCTCTCTCTCTCTCCCCCACCTCCTCTCTCCCAGGCTGTGGATTGCTTTCTGGGGCCAGAGGGCCATCTCAAGCTGCCCCACTTGTTAAAGCAAGACGCAGCCAAGTTAAGGCATGGAGAACCCTTACACCTCTAGGAATCAATCAGTCAATCAACTGTCATTTGTGTAATACATTTTTTTACCAATGCATTTTGTCACAAAGTGCTTTCACAGCAATTTGACCGGGATTTGACCTAAAATCCCCAAAGAGCAAAGTAAGAGGACTGTGGACTATGGGTGATCAAGGGGAAGCAAATAGCTTTGTTGTCAAAGTCATGTCCCTCATCGTTGCAATTCCTACTGAGATGTGGAGAGGCAGAGACCCTCTCAAAACTTAAAACCCAAAGGGAAGAGTGATGTTTCATTGAATCTGCTGTTGTTTTGCTTTATGGGTGGTGCATGTGTGTCCTGCATACTGTAACATGAGGCTGGATGGAAGGAATGTGGATTTGTGTTTTTGGTTTTGAAAGAGCAATTGAAATGTCAGAGGGGTGTCTGTGTACACACAAGGCTAGAACAGGATGTCACATGTACGTCATAGAGGTGAAGAAGCGAGACAACAATGGTGAACCCTTAGCATCTCCAGGAGAAACACCAACACAGCACCTATTACATCAACCCTCTCTGCTTTCTTATCTCTCCCTCGTCCTGTAAACACACTCACCCAACACTTCAACATCCCCTCCCTCTCTTCCTATTTTTCATTCAAATCTGTTTTTTCTTCTCTCTCCATGGCTCAGTGTTTATCTGACAGGGTATTCTGGCTGAAGATCCAAGACAAGAATAACCCCAGCCAGGAGTCAAACTGGCCTCGACTGAACCCAACATGCACTTTTCCTGGTATCCTCTCTCTCTCTCTCCCTATCCCTCTCTCTATCTCCCCCTCTAAACACGCTATATTTCGCTTCTGGCCCACCTTTCTTTCCTCCCTCTGTCCATCCCTCCCTCCATCCATCCTGATCCTCTTCCCCCATTCTGTGTTAGTTTATATACAAGTTGGGCGCTATAACTCGTAACAGAGCACAGGGTTTTTCAGTCTCTAAAGATACTTTTAGATCTTCTAATTGGTGTGCGTGTCTGTGTGGCGGCAGTGGGATGGTTTGTGTGTGTGTGTGGGTGTGTGTGTGTGGTGTGTGTGGTGTGTGTGTGTGTGTGTGTGTGTGTGTGTGTGTGTGGTGTGTGTGTGTGTGTGTGTGTGGTGTGTGTGTGTGTGTGTGTGTGTTGTGCGTGCGTGCGTCTCCGGATCGATTGACCACGCCCCCTGTGAGGTCCAGTGTAAATTAGAATGGCGAATAGGCTTCCTGCACGGATAGTAGTCATACTTGTCCAGCGAGGACTCCACCAAATAAGCATTCCACATCATCAAAACCTAGTTGTAGCCCATTTTCAAGAGCCAGAAATCTATCTGGCCCCTGCCAGTCAGACATGAAATCTAATCCCCCCTAGACAGTTGATCTCTATACAGTCTCTCTTCATTGCCCGGGCCTTCATATAACTCCACCATTTAAACCAGAGATGGTTGAACACTGTAGGGGACTATAGGCAAAGTGGATCATTTGGGTTCTCCCAATGGCACCATATTCCCTTTATTGTGCACTACTTTTGACCAGGGCCCATAGGAGGGGGGAGAAAAAATCTTGAAGTCAAATGTCACTTTTGCTGATGAATGCTGGTGGCTTCTGTACCCAACCAGGGGAAGGCCTACAGGGGCACCCTAGAATATTCTGTACCCAGTCCAGGGAAGGCCTACAGCAGCACTAGATATCTGTACCCAGCCAGGGAAGGCCTACAGCCGCACGCTAGAATCTTCCTGTACCCAGCCAGGGAAGGCCTAAGCAGCACCTAGTATCTTCTGTACCCAGCAGGGAAGGCCTTACAGCAGCACCTAGATCTTTCTGTTACCCCAGCCAGAAGGCCTACAGCAGCACTAGATCTTCTTGTATGGAGCCCGGAGTGGTTCCTCAACCAGGGAAGGCCTACAGCAGCAACCTAGATATTTCTGTACAGAGCCAGGGAAGGCTACAGCCAGCACCTAGATCTTCTGTACCCAGCCAGGGAAAGGCCTACAAGCAGCACCTAGATATCTTACCCAGCCAGGGAAGCTCATACAGCAGCACCTAGATCTTTCTGGTACCCAGCCTGAGGAAGAGCCTACAGCAGCCACCTAGATATTCTGGATGATCTGGTGTCTTCTGTACCAAGCCAGGGAAGGCCTACAGCAGCACCTAGATCTTTCTGTACCCAGCCAGGGAAGGCCTACAGCAGCACGTAGGAGTCTTCTGTACCACAGCCAGGGAATATGGCCTACAGCAGCACCTAGATATTCTGATGATCTGGTGCTTCCTGTACCTCTACCAGGGAAGCCTACAGGGCATATGGATCATTCTGTACCCAGCCAGGGAAGGCCTACAGCACACCTAGATATTCTGATGATCTGGGGTGCTTCCTGGTACCCCACCCAGGGAAGCGCCTACAGCAGGCACCTAGATATTCTGAATGATCTGGTGGTTCTGTACCCAGGCCAGGGGGCCTACAGCAGCACCTTAATGATATTCTGATGATCCTAGTGCTTCTGTACCCAGCAGGTAGGCCTACAGCAGCACCTAGATATTCTGACCCAGCCAGGGAAGGCTACAGCAGCCCTAGAAATTCTGGCACAGATTTCCTGTCAAAAATAATTGTGTTCCAAAAACGTCCAGTTGCCAGGACCCAAACAAATACAATTTCCTCTGGACACCGTTGTCTAGAGCACATAAAAACTATATAGCAGCAGAAATTAGGCGATACCCGCTATTTATCAAAATCCAGAAAAGAGCCGTTAAATTTCTAAACCACCTTAAAAGGAAGCGATTCCCATAACCTTCCATATAACAAGCCATCACCTACAGAGGGAATTTAACCTGGGGAAGAGCCCTTAAGCAAGCTGGTCCTGGGGGCTCTGTTCACAAACACAAACAGACCCCAGTAGCCCCAGACAGCAACACGTTTAGAGCACCACCCAAATCATGAGAAAAACAAAATGATAATTACTTGACATATTGGAAACGAATTAACAAAGAAACTGAGCAAACTAGAATGTTATTTTGGCGCCTAAACAGAGGGCAGTGCAGAATACCTGAAATACCAAGTACTTGTCCTCTTGCTCAGTTGTGCACCGGGGCCTCCCACTCCTCTTTCTATTCTGGTTAGAGACAGTTTGCTCTGTTCTGTGAGGGAGTAGTACACAGCGTTGTCCGAGATCTTCAGTCTTGGCAATTTTCTCACATGGAATAGCCTTCATTTCTGCCAGAACATGAATATGACTGACGTGTTCCAGAAAAGTGCTTGTTTCTCATCATTTTGAGCCTGTAATCCAACCCACAAATGCTGATGCTCAGATACTCAACTAGTTCTAAAGAAGACCAGTTTTTATTGCTTCCTTAATCAGAACAACAGTTTTCAGCTGTGTTACATTAATTGCTAAAGGGTTTTCTAAAATTGCTTAAGGGTTTAAAAATAACACAACGTGCCATTGGAACAAAGGCAGTGACGGGTTCTGATAATGGGCCTATGTACGCCTATGTAGATATTCCATAAAAAGCAGCTCCCAGCTACAATAGTAATTTACAACATTAACAATGTCTACACTGTATTCTGATCAATTTGATGTTTTATAATGGACAAAATAATAGCTTTTCTTTCAAAAACAAAGGACATTTCTAAGTGACCCCAAAACTTTTGTACGGTAGTGCTATGTTTCCCATGCCAATAAAGCCCTTAAATTGAATTGAATTGAGAGAGAGAAAGAGGTAGAGAGAGAGAGAGAGTCAGGTAGAGAGAGAGAGGGGGGTGGCCAGGTAGAAGAGAGAGAGGAGGGGCAGGTAGAGAGAGACGAAGGGGTCAGGTAGAGGAGAGAGAGGGTCAGGTAGAGAGTGAGGAGAGTAGGGGGTCAGGTAAGAGAGAGAGTAGGGGTCAGGTTTAGAGAGAGAGAGGGGGCAGGTAGAGAGAGAGAGAGGGGGTCAGGTAGAGAGAGAGAGGGTCAGGTAAGGAGAGAGAGAGAGGGGGTCAGGTAGAAGAGAGAGGAGAGGGGTGTCAGGGAGACGAGAGAGAGGGTCAGGTAGAGAGAGAGAGAGGGTCAGGTAGGAGAGAGAGGGGGTCAGGTAGAGAGAGAGAGGGGGGTCAGGTAGAGAGAGAGAGGGGGTCAGGTAGAGAGAAGAAGAGGGGGTCAGGTAGAGAGAGAGGGGGGTCAGGTAGAGAGAGGAGGTCAAGTGAGAGAGAGAGGGGTGTCAGGTAGAGAGAGAGAGGAGGGGGTCAGGTAGAGAAGAGAGGGGGTCAGTAGAGAGAGAGAGAGGGGGTCAGGTAGAGAGAGAGAGAGGGTCAGGTAGGAGAGAGAGAGGGGGTCAGGTAGAGAGAAGAGAGGGGGCAGGCATAGAGAGATGAGAGGGGGGCAGGTAGAGAGAGAGAGCAGAGGAGGTCAGGTAGAGAGAGAGAGGGTCATGTAGAGAGAGAGAGGGTCAGGTAGAGAGAAGAGAGGGGGGTAGGTAGAGAGAGAGAGGGGGGCAGGTTAGAGAGAGAGAGGGGGGGCAGGTAGAGAGAGAGAGAGAGAGAGAGTAGGGTCCAGGTAGAGAGAGAGAGAGAGGCGCCAGCTAGAGAGAGGAGGGGGGCAGGTAGGGGAGTGAGGAGGGTTGGTCAGGGTAGAGAGAGAGGGGGGGATCAAGGTACGAGAGAGAGAGGTGGTCGGTAGGAGAGAGAGGGCAGTGGAAGGAGAGGAGGTAGGTTAGGGAGGAGAGAGAGGAGAGGTTTCAGGTAGAGAGAGGGGGGAGCAGAGAGAGATGGGTCAGGTTAGTTAGAGAGAGAGA
>NC_036859.1:26607028-26610368 GCF_002910315.2 Salvelinus sp. IW2-2015
AAAGAGAGATAGGTAGAGAGAAGATAAAGAGAGGGGGGAGGCAGAGAGAGAGGGGGTCGATACAAGAAGGCAGGTAGACGAAGGGGTCATAGAGGAGAGAGAGAGTAGAGGGGAGGAGGTCAGGTAAGAGAAGGGGGGTCAGTAGAGAGAGAGAGAGAGAGGTAGGAGAGAGAGAGGGAGGTAAGAGAGAGAGGGGGTAAAAGTAGAGAGGAGAGGGGCTCAGGTGAGAAGAGAGAGGGGGTCCAGGAGAGAGAGAGAGGGTCAGTAGAGAGAGCGAGAGGAGGGTCAGGTAGAGAAGAGAGAGGGGTCAGGTGAGAGAGAAGAAAAGGGGGTCAGGTAGAGAAGAGGAGGGGGGGATCAGGTAGAGAGAGGGGGGCAGGTAGAGAAGAGAGACGGGGTAGTCAGGTAGAGAGAGAGAGGGGGTCAGGTAGAAGAGAGAGAGGGGGTCGGTAGAGAGAGAGGAGGGCAGGAAGGTAAGAGAGAGAGAGGGGTCAGGTAGAAAGAGAGAGAGGAGGGTGGTCAGGTAGAACAGAGAGAGGGGCGATCAGGTATAGAGAGAGAGAAGGAGAGAGAGAGAGGGTAGAGAGAGAGAGGGTGAGGTAGAGAGAGAGGGGGGCAGTGTAGAGAGAGAGAGGGTCAGGTAGAGAGAGAGTAGGGGGTGTACAGGACTAGAGAGAGGAGAGAGAGACAGGTCCCCTACGGTGTATCTGTATATACTGTCATTTCCTCAGAAGGGTAGATGTGCATCGCTGCTGATGAAGGTGGCTCCGTGCTTAGGAGGGAAGAGAAGAGAAGGCAGGGAGGGAGGGAGGTTTCCGATAGATGGGAGAGAGAGGATAGAGAAAAAAAGCGAGAGAGAGGAAGACAGACATCTAGATAGAGAGAGAGACTGAATAAAGAGACAGAGAGAGAGAGAGGAGAGAGAGAGAGAGAGCGGACGACGATGAGAGAGAGAGGACAGAAGACAAGACAGAAAAGAGGAAGAGCAACCGAGAGAAGAGACAGAGAGACCGGAGAGAGCAGAGAGAGAGAGAGAGAGAGAGAGAGAGAGAGAGAGAGAGAGAGAGAGAGATAGAGAGAGAGAGAGAGAGAGAGAGAGAGAGAGGAAAACAGACAGAAGGAACTCATTAGCTTCTGTTTTTGCCAATAAAGGCAAGCCCGCATGGGGATCCTTTCATCCTTCATTCCTCCATCCATCCCTCCGTTCCGACCGATAGACACACACACTCGCTCCACACTGGTTCTCATCAGCAAACTAACCCAAGGTTCACTGCACAGAAATAGAAAGCCTAGAACATACTCACATTTCAATTGTATAGAAACCCCATCAAAATGACTGGCCTGTGAATTCACTATTGTAGATCTGCAGGTAAAGTAAAGGAAGCAGCAACATAAAGTGTCTTAATAGGGCGTTAGGCCACCATGAGCCACCAGAACAGCTTCAATACACCCTGGCATAGTATCTAGTGTCAGGAACTCTACTGGAGGGATGCGACGCCATTCTTCAACAACAAATAGCATATTTGGTGTTTTGTTGTTGGTAGTGGAAAACACTGTCTCAGGTGCCACTCCAGAATCTCCCATAAGTGTTCCGTTGGGTTGAGATCTGGTGATTGAGCCACACACACACCCTTTAAACACCCTATGCTCCTTTGAGACCCATCTTTAAAAAGTCACTGGGATCTCTTATTCTAGYCACGGTAACCAAAATAATGGGCAACTGGGCATTTTTATACATTTTTAAACATGATGGGATGTTAGGAACCACACCTGTGTGGAAGCACTTGCTTTCAATATACTTGGTATCTCAATACACGCGTGTTTCCTTTATTTTGGCAGTTACATGTACGTCGATGTTATAGAGAGAAAAGTTCAACCAATTAAAAGTGACGAACGACACAAGAAGCTTAATACTCACAAACAACCATTCTAATGAGACAAGCCATTGGACTGTGGAAACCGGAATGGAGTCGACCCCTGTGGGGCTCAACAGGGCTCAACAACACCCTATCACAAAGTAACAGTAGAAACCATTAGAACTAAAGTAGCTAAAACAATAGGACAGCCAAAGCATGTATTTTTCGGTCTTTTAGCAAGACTCTTCATAAAATAAAATTAATTTTCCATAATTAACATGGCACAGGGTAAACTGGCACTGGGTCCATTTCTTTGTTGTCTGTCATGTGTGGGATTATCCAACCGTCTCTCTAGAGGGAATGGGATGAGGAATGCTATTGAAAGACACAGGGATTCAGTTACTACTTAGTCCCTCAATTGGGTGCCCCTGGGCTAGATGCTAGGCTAATTTAAGCAACATGGGTCTCTGTCAGTACTCATCAGCTCACACAAGACACACACACACATGCATGTGCGCACACACACTCACACGCATTAGCAATCTTACACACACACACACACACACACAGCAGGGCTTGTTTAAGCAACGTGGGCTACAGCTGCTGCTCGTCAGACAAGATGCTTCCGCTCACCTGCAACACATTACACTGGCATCTCTGTCTGGCTGAAAATGTACAGGCGAGAAAGAGGGGAGGGTGAGAGAGAGAGAGAAGCAGAGAGAGCGATAGACATAAAGAGAGGCAGAGAGAGAGAGATATAGGGAGACGAGAGACAGGAGAGAGAGAGGAGAGAGAGAGAGAGAGAGAGAGAGAGAGAGAGAGAGAAAAGCAGAGGAGAGAGAAGCAGAGAAGAGAGAGGCAGAGACAGAGATAGGGAGAGAGAAGAGGGGATGCACAGAGAGAGAGAGGGAGAACAGAGAGAGGAGAGGGGGGGTAGAAGAGAGAGTGAGAAGAGAGAGAGGGCAGAGGAGAAGAGAGAGGCACGAGAGGGGAAACAGGAGATTGAGAGAGGGGGTTGAGATGAGAGTTAAGGAGAGGATGAGGAACGAGAGAGGATAGAGTGAGGGGCAGGAGAGAGGGGAGACAGAGGAGAGAGGGGAGGCGGGTGAGCGAGAGAGTGATAGAGAGGGCGAGAGATAGAGAAGGCAGAGAGAGATAGGAGAGCAGAGAGAGGGGGGAAGAGAAAGAGAGTGGGGGTAGAGAAGAGTTGTTGAGAGAGAGGCAGAGAGAGAGAGAGAACACGAGAGAGAGAGGGGGGTCAGAGAGAGAGTGGGAGAGAGAGGCAGGAGAGTAGATAGAGAGCAGAGAGGAGGGGAGAGCAGAGAGATGAGAGGGGGGTAGAGAGGAGGAGTTGTGAGAGAGAGGCAGAGAGCGAAGAGCAAAGAGAGAGAGAGAGACAGAGAAAGAGAGAGAGCACAAATCTCAGCAAAGCAAGAATGTCTGATGAAACAAATTCGCAATTTTGATAACTCCATACAGCTTTA
>NC_036859.1:26611122-26622968 GCF_002910315.2 Salvelinus sp. IW2-2015
AGAGAGAGGGAAGAGAGAGACGTAGGAAGATACAATTGGACAAAGCAAAGAAAAAGGGAAATGGAAAGAGAAAGACAGATAGATAGAGAGGGAGAAAGGGAGGGAGGGATACATACATTAGAGTGGCTTTGGATACAAAGCTTTGTCATGCTGATCCAGACATTGACAACCAGCTCAGCGGTGTACTATACTGTAGAACCAGTCCATTTGTATGTGGTGGTGTGTGTGGGGGGGTATCTTTAAACAAGGTCAGGGAAACACAAGACTACAGCTATTCACATCCCAAAGACACACACACACAAGAGTTACATATTTTAGACAGTGAGAGAGACCAGGGGGATTGAATATGAACCTTGATCAAACGCAGGTGTTCTGACATGGGGAGGCTTTGATAGCAGGGACAAGCTGATGCTATACCCAGGGGGCAGACAGACTCCATGCCCTGTCCTCCATTTTGTGTTACATCAATCCCACTGTGGAGATAAAAGCACCTTTCAGACTCAGATCAACTGGTTGCCACTGAAGTGCAAGTCATTTTCTCCAATAGTATGAAGATAATAATTCCAGGGCACATATTCATAAAGCATCTCTGAGTAGGAGTGATGATCTAGGATCAGTTTAGCCTTTTGGATCATAATGAATGAGATGAAATGGACAGTGGAGGACCTGATCCCAGATCAGCACTCCTACTCTAAGATGCTTTATGTACACGGGCCCAGACTTTCTCTGCAGAGCGATGCTCTTAATTATRCTTGGGTATAATATTTGTTATATTAATATTATTCTGTGCTAAAGCCCTATTTTCTGACAGCATGTTTTTGGTAGAAAAGCAACTAAGCATAAATATGAAGCATTA
Organism: Salvelinus sp. IW2-2015; assembly: GCF_002910315.2. NCBI lineage: Eukaryota > Metazoa > Chordata > Actinopteri > Salmoniformes > Salmonidae > Salvelinus > Salvelinus sp. IW2-2015. The sequence goes on from NC_036859.1 coordinate 26,611,979, forward strand.
GATTACATGAAGATATGAAGAACCAAATTCCTAGTGAAGCTGCTCTATCACTGATCTGATGTAAAACGTGCCACACTACACCAGACACACCACACACAACCACACACCACAACACACACACACACACACACACACACTCACACAAACACACACACACAAACACACCACACACACACACCACACAACACACACACACACACAACAACACCACACACCACGACACACACACACACACACACACACACACCCACACACACACACACACACAACACACAACCAACACCTTCCAAAAGACAGTGCTGTGGAAGTTGGGGGTGATATCCCAATCTCAAGATAGATAGTGCTAATTGCTACCCCTGTTCAACTGCTGTGAACGGCATGGAACCGATTGGGCTGTTCCGCATGGAAGCTGTGACGTGACCGAAAGAATTAGAATGGAGTCTAGTGGGTAGTCCACCTATGTGCTGGGTTGAAAAGGTCAGTCACTGATGTCAGTGATGTGGTCTTATGGGGCGTGTGGTTCATGGGGATATGGCAGTAGTCTACACATGCTCCAGTGGCAGCAATGACAGGGTCATGAGAGAGGGATCATTAACGGGACACTTAACACCTCCCTATGCCCCAGAGAGGGGAAGATTTCACTGTAACATCTGACACTCTCCAACACTCCAGAGGGGGGGACAGATTTCACTGCGACACTTCTAATGATCTCGTCATCTGACTGACAAGCTAACGATACGCAACAACCGGCTGGGCAGGGTTCCAATAAACACCCCCTACACACACACACACACACACACACACACACACACACACACACACACACACACACACACACACACACACACACACACACACACACTCTCTGTCTCACAGGATTGTGCACACACATGCACAGGGCTGCCAATCGGAAGTCCTAAACCAACCAGGTAGAATTAGGAGATAAGCATAATTAAGAGCATCGCTCTACAGAGAAAAAAATTAATTTCCTTCCCTAAATCTACTGCTGAAATTCCAGAATATTCCCTCTATTATCCCAGAATATTTCCCCCATTATCCCAGAATATTCCCATTATCCCGGCTTTATCCCAGGCTATTTCCTCCACAGTTTACCTTGTCATTGTGTTGTCTAGGACCAGGAGGTAATAGGTCTTSGAGGGGATATTAGGGGTAGTTTCATAGTACAATGGAGAGGATATGAATATCATGTGTCAGTGTTTCTGTCTCAGAGTCAGAGTCAACCGTCGCTTCCACTGACCCAAAGTAGACAAGTGAACCACACACACGCATACCGATGTAGGATCTTCATTTGAGCCAGTAATCCTGCGGCAACAGGAAATGTTCATTATTAGGTGGAATAAAATGTATGGACATTTTTACATGGATTGATCAAGTCTGAAATTTCAAAGTGGAAGTTACAAACTTCAGAAGACTTTTTAAACCTCAAATATGAATAAATATTTTTTTTAAATGTATGCAACGCAGGAAAGTTCTCCTGCAACAGGGTGATCAAATTAAGATCATACAYCTGTATGCATATTTACACATACCCGCACCAGTGTTTCCACTAGGATTTTGATAAGCAGCGGTGGCAAAGTTAGCATGGGGGGGTGGGAGTGGGTGTGGCCAACATTTTTTGAGGCCCTCCTCTTCGCTGCAGAGACCACATTTTGCTGTTTTAAAGTTAATTTTCTGCAATTCTACAAATCTTGTCATGGGGTAGAGAAAAAAATGCTTATGCCTTGTTCTTATGCTATCTGAGTGACTCAAACATTATAACAAAATCAACAGGGGCACCATGCCATGACATTTTGGGAATTTTTTATTCTCCCTGACTGTCTAGTTTTTATTCCGCTGGTTGTTAGTTTTGAAATATGATCTTATTTAAAAATATGCTGCTCTTTTCTACATAATTAATATCTGGTTTTAGTCATTTAAGTTCACACATACATTGAAGTTTTTCTTTCATTATTTTAGGCTATCTGGCATTAGTGTGTAAGCCTAAACTTTAGGGCCAAACTGTATGCATGCCAAATAGCCTACACACTTATCACCAAATTATGAAAAAGTTAACATCGATCCACAGAGGCAAAAAGGACAATGTCAGAGTTGAATTCAATAAGAGAAAAGTTGTGAAATGAAGAGTTGAAAATAAAGCGACATTTGGTAGATTTGGTTAAATGTTAAAAGAGGATGATAGCAGTGGTATGTTATGTGTGATGGTTGTGAGGCACTATACAAATTCGACAGTCACAAGACAAGACTTCAAATAGGTCTATGGCACATCAAGGGAACTGTTCAGATGGGTTACATTGAAACTGAAATCTGAACATTGACTGTAGGTCTATGACCTTCCACATAGCCTTAATAATACTTCCTGCAGAATTAAGCATTGCTTGCAGTAAAATGATACACCAAATGTAGGCAACATTTTTACACGGGAACAGGAGTGGAGAAATATATATTTTTTTTTTCAGCATCTTGAGAGAATGCAATTGAGCAGTTAGGTCCTATCTTTATCTTTATCAGCATCATAAAAGCTGATAAAAAATATATATATATATTATCAAAAAATAATTATGCCATCTCTGACTACAACCTAGGGTTGCAAAGGGTCGGAAACTTTCTGGGAAATTTTCCATGGGAAGTTAAGCTGGGAATTTTGGGAATTTAGCTTAAATTCCTAAAAAAAAGTTAGCTTATAACAGTGAACCTTTTTTGTGGCATACACATAAGGCAATTCTAGGTCTTGTGGCATATTTCGGTTAAACTATTCCGAATTCAATGAAATTGCATCTTCCACCACATGTACAGCTGATTCTCAAGATCTTGCACACTAATGAGATGCTATTGAACCCACACTACTACACTGTCTGAGCCAAGGACTACATGCTTTCTGGTAAGTTTTGATTACAATACTGGGTGGGGTGAAAATATTGTATATGACATACATGATTTTTTGTTAACTAGTAAATAGTAGCCTACAGCAAAGTGTGTTTAAATAATTTCTAACTTGTTAACAATTTCTGCTAGTTAGTTTTTGCTACCATGTAGGTTTTAGCTTGCTTGAGCCTGCTAACTAAGAAGTGTTAATTCACCTGTTTCTATACATTTATCTCATTTATCTAACTATTTATCTGTACACGGAATTGTATTTGTTAGTTTTTTTGCATTTTTCCCCCTAATCTTTACAGGAGAATGCCACGGGCACTATCTGATGTGTGGAGACATTTCACTGCAGTTAATGTAGAAGGAAAGCTGTGTACATTTGCAAATACTGTGCCAAATCATATGTGAAGTTTGCAACAAAGATGCAGAATCATCTGGGCAAGTGTATAAAGTTGCCTCAGCGCTCACAACAAGCAACCTCTGACAAAAGTCCCTCTACTTTTATTTGAGGTGAAAATGATGAATCAGACACCTTATCGATAGCAACAGCTCATGGTCCTCCTGTAATCAGAAGTTTTTTTGACTCAATGGAGGAACGTAGTCAGAGAAATGCTGATGAATGTCTTGCTCGAGCTGTGTATACAACTGGTTCTCCTCTGATGCTCACAGGCAATGTGTATTGGAAGAGATTTCTGAATGTTCTTCGCCCAGCATACACCCCTCCAACAACACATGCTTTATCTACTAATTTTCTGGATGCAGAGTTCAGAGTTCAAGTGAAGGTCAAGCAAATCATAGAGAAAGCAGACTGTATTGCAATCATCTCTGATGGTTGGTCGAATGTTCTTGGGCAAGGTATAATTAACTACATCTTCTCCACCCCTCAACCAGTATTCTACAAGAGCACAGACACAAGGGATAATAGACACACCGGCCTCTACATTGCAGATGAGCTGAAGGCAGTCATCAATGACCTTGGACCACAGAGGGTATTTGCACTGGTGACAGACAATGCTGTGAACATGAAGGCTGCTTGGTCTAAAGTGGAGAAGTCCTACCCTCACACCACACCCATTGGCTGTGCTGCTCATACATTGAATCTGGACGTCAAGGACATCATGGCACTGAAAACAATGGATACACTCTGCAAGAGAGCCAAGGAAATGGTTAGGTATGTAAAAGGGTCATCAAGTTACAGCAGCAATCTACCTCACCAAGCAAAGTGAGAAGAATAAGAGCACCACATTGAAGCTGCCCAGCAACACCCATTTGGGGTGGTGTTGTCATCATGTTTGACAGTCTCCTGGAGGGGAAGGAGTCTCTCCAAGAAATGGCCATATCACAGTCTGCTGATATGGACAGCCCCTTCAAGATGATCCTCCTGGATGATGTATTTTGGGAGAGAGTGGTAAGCAGCCTGAAACTCCTGAAACCTATAGCAGTAGCCATTGCACAGATTGAGAGAGACAATGCCATCCTGTCTGATGTTCAGACTCTGTTTGCAGATGTAAGAGAAGAAATCCGTACTGCCCTTCCCACTTCACTGTTGCTCCAAGCAGAGGAAACTGCAGTTCTGAAATACATCAAAAAGCGTGAAGACTTCTGCCTGAAGCCCATACATGCCGCAACGTACATATTGGACCCCAAGTATGCTGGCAAGAGCATCCTGTCTGGTGCAGAGATCAACAAGGCCTATGGTGTCATCACTACCATGTCTCGCCACCTTGGCCTGGATGAGGGCAAGGTTCTTGGCAGTCTGGTGAAGTACGCCTCCAAGCAAGGGCTTTGGGATGGAGATGCAATATGGCAGTCGTGCCAAAATATCTCATCAGCCACCTGGTGGAAGGGACTTTGTGGATCTGAGGCTCTTTCCGCTGTTGCCTCCATCATCCTCCAAATCCCACCAGCATCAGCCGCCTTCCTATTGGAAGGATTTAATCATTTGCCAATATGTCTACTTATGATAAGGTAAAAGGTTTATGTTTCTGTCTCCATATGATATGGTAAATATATCCAATGCAAATGGTATTAATATTAATGTGCATATATTTCCATCAATTCCAATATATTTCCGTTAATTCCCATATATTCCTGTTAATTCCCACGGAAAGTTTCCACCTCAGAATATTCCCCAAAATGTGCAACCCTACTACACAATACATAAAATGTTCTATAATAGCGGGTTAGGGTTGGGTGCTTTATCACATATAGTCGGGTGGTTGCGGATGTGTTATTAGCAATTATGGGCAGGTGCGGGTTAACAAACAGCTGACCCACGCACCACTAACACACAAGTAAAGTCAACTGTTTACACACACATACCTCCCCCAGCGCGCGACAAATCAACCAAGCGATTTCCTCCCTCATTTGCAAACAGACGGGACCGCATTTATGGCCTGCTCTAGCCTTTTGGCCCCCACCTCGCCGCAAAACATTTTAGTGGCCCCTCTCTTGACAGCGGAGAGAAAAATTACTTTCCTGCTATTCTACACATTTTGCCAAGAGGCAGAGAGAAAAGAATTGCAGTTTTACAGCAAATTTCCTGCAATTCTACCCATTATTCCATGTGGTACATGGAGTTTTTTTGTTGTTGCAATTTTAAAGCAAATTTCCCAAAATTCTACACATTTTGTCATGACTTATGTCATGTTAAAATTATATCTGAGTGAGAATGACTAACAAAATCAATGGGGGCCCCCTGGAGGTCAGGGCCCCAATTCGGTATTCGGCCATGATTACTACAAGTCTAGATAGCTGGCTAATACATGGCTAATTGTCAGCTAATTGAGTGACTGACACAACAAACAATTCTGATACACAAACAATTTTCTAAATTGCACCTGGTGTACTGTACTATTCTTACTCTCAATAGTAAGTTGAGACTCTGACTGAGTTCCCCTCCCCCCAAAACRATGTTTTTGGTCAGGGGCCCCCTAGCGGCCCGGTGCCCTAAGTGACCACTTATGTCGCTTATGCCTGGAGCCGGCCCTGATCCCATTACAACAGCAAGGCTCTTATCTCGCTAAAGGAGCTATTCAGCCAACAGAAAATAACAACACAAGCTTCTTAAAGGGAATGGCATGCTGCAGGGCCAAGCAGGTTCCTTTAATTGGACAGCCGATTATTCCCAATTATGTGTCAATTAGAAATGTGCTGATGTCATCGGGATGGAAAACGGCTTGGCAATCAAAAGCTGTTAGAGAGGAAATGGTGGTCCATACTAATGATCTGATCCACTGTCCATGTCCAAGGGGTGTGTGTGTGTGTGTGTGTGTGTGTGTGTGTGTGCCTGCGTGCGTGCGTGCGTGTGTGTACATGTGAGAGCGTGGAAACGTAATAAAAAAAGTGCTAACATTTAGTTTTGTTAACTAAAACCCAATGGACCACATCAAATTCAATTCAGACATTGAGGCAATGTACTGAATGACATTGACTTTTTATATTGAATTGGGCTGTTCTTACATGCAAATAGGAACTGTTTCTGCTCTTGAAATTCCTCACAGCTATTATGCTAGATTTACCTGCATCGGAGAAGTCTGGGCCCAGATATACAAAACGGTGTGTGAACAAATGAGAGCCAAAAATCCCATATGTGTAACCAACCTCAACGGTCCCAGTACTGCATTATGCCAAGCATACACTACACGATTATTGACGCTAATTCGCCACGTTTTTGCCGTCCCAGACTAATTTTCATGATTAGGGTGAAATCCTATGAACTTGGGCTAGGATCAGTACATCGGGACTTGTGTATTTTGAGTGGGTCAAGGGCGCACCAAGGATGGCTGTTCCGTTACCCAGACCCTTATCGCAAGCCCTGATAATTTTCTGACATGTCAGAAATTTGGGTCATGCATCTTGTAGTCTGAGCAGTCGGCAAGGACTTCTGCAAATAACCAATCAGCATTCAGCATGTGAGACCAAAATAATGATGGCGAAGAGGAAAGCAACAACAACACGTACAGTGTGGACCAAGGTGATGGAAGATAGATTGGTGGAGCTATGGAGAGAACGCATCTGCTTTTTCAATGGGCGAGTTTGTTTTACATGGCCCGGTGCCCCGGATGGGCGGAGTTATTTTAGACCATTCCATTGGTCCTTAAATGAAATCTCCACCCAACTGGGGTACAGGGCCATACAAATTGAACTCCAATATTACATCTGGGTCTTACTATAACATAGACCAAAAATATATCATTATTATTTCATATTAAGTCCATATTCTGCGCCTCCTTCTCTTTTTTAAAATGTTTCTGCACATAATAATGTGCACACTAATTGTCACGACTCCGACCGAAGGTGACTCCGCTTCTCGTTCGGGTGGCGCTCGGCGGTCGTCGTCACCGGCCTACTAGCTGCCACTGACTCTTTTTCCTCCCCCCTCCTTATGTGTTTATTTGTTACACCTGTGTTTAGGTGATTCTAATTAGTTGGGCTTTATTAGTCAGCCAGCCCAGCCCGTACGCTTCTTTGTGCGGGATTATTCAGTTGTAGTTTTGGATTTCGGGAGTAGATGTACGTATTGTTTGGTTCGTGCATCAAGTGTATTGGAAAGGACACAGAACAGCAAACATCAAACAAGAATCCGACAAGGACAGAAGCGGAAAACAGAGGGAGAAATAGGGACTCTAATCAGAGGGCAAAATAGGGGACAGGGTGTGAAAGAGTAAATGAGGTAGTTTAGGAGAATGAGAAACAGCTGGGAGCAGGAACGGAACGAGAGAGAGAGAGAGCGAGAGAGGGAGAGAGGGAAAGAACCTAATAAGACCAGCAGAGGGAAGCACAGGGACAAGACATGATGACAATGACAAAACATGACAGTACCCCCCACTCACGAGCGCTCCTGGCGCACTCGAGGAGGAACCCTGGCGGCAACGAAGGAAATCATCAATCAACGAACGGTCCAGCACGTCCCGAGATGGAACCCAACTCCTCTCCTCAGGACCGTAACCCTCCCAATCCACTAAGTACTGGTGACCACCTCCCGAGAACGCATGTCCATGATCTTCCGTACCTTGTAAATAGGTGCGCCCTCGACAAGGACGGGGGGGGGGGAGGGAAGACGAACGGGGGCGCGAAGAAAAGGCTTGACACAGGAGACATGGAAGACAGGGTGGACGCGACGAAGATGTCGCGGAAGAAGCAGTCGCACAGCGACAGGATTGACGACCTGAGAGACACGGAACGGACCAATGAACCGCGGAGTCAACTTGCGAGAAGCTGTCGTAAGGGGAAGGTTACGAGTGGAAAGCCACACTCTCTGACCGCGCATACCTAGGACTCTTAATCCTACGTTTATTGGCGGCTCTCACAGTCTGCGCCCTGTAACGGCAAAGTGCAGACCTGACCCTCCTCCAGGTGCGCTCACAACGTTGGACAAAAGCCTGAGCGGAGGGAACGCTGGACTCGGCGAGCTGGGACGAGAACAGAGGAGGCTGGTACCCAAGACTACTCTGAAACGGAGATAGCCCGGTAGCAGACGAAGGAAGCGAGTTTGTGAGCGTACTCAGCCCAGGGGAGCTGTTCTGCCCAAGACGCAAGGGTTTCGAAACGAAAGGCTGCGTAATATGCGACCAATCGACTGATTGGCCCTTTCTGCTTGACCGTTAGACTGGGGATGAAACCCGGAAGAGAGACTGACGGAAGCACCAATCAAACGACAGAACTCCCTCCAAAACTGTGACGTGAATTGCGGGCCTCTGTCTGAAACGGCGTCTAACGGAGGCCATGAATTCTGAACACATTCTCAATGATGATTTGTGCCGTCTCCTTAGCGGAAGGAAGCTTAGCGAGGGGAATGAAATGTGCCGCCTTAGAGAACCTATCGATAACCGTAAGAATCACAGTCTTCCCCCGACGAAGGCAGACCGGTAATAAAGTCTAAGGCGATGTGAGACCATGGTCGAGAAGGAATGGGAAGCGGTCTGAGACGACCGGCAGGAGGAGAGTTACCTGACTTAGTCTGCGCCGCAGTCCGAACAAGCAGCCACGAAACGGCGCGTGTCCCGCTCCTGAGTAGGCCACCAAAACCGCTGGCGAATAGAAGCAAGCGTACCCCGAACGCCGGGGTGGCCAGCTAACTTGGCAGAGTGAGCCCACTGAAGAACAGCCAGACGAGTAGAGACAGGAACGACAGAGTTACTAGGACAAGCGCGCGGCGACGCAGTGTGAGTGAGTGCTTGCTTTACCTGTCTCTCAATTCCCCAGACAGTCAACCCGACAACACGCCCTTCAGGGAGAATCCCCTCGGGGTCGGTAGAAACCACAGAAGAACTAAAGAGACGGGATAAGGCATCAGGCTTGGTGTTCTTATTTCCCGGGCGATAGAAAATCACGAACTCGAAACGAGCGAAAAACAACGCCAACGAGCTTGACGTGCATTAAGTCGTTTGCAGAACGGATGTACTCAAGGTTCTTATGGTCAGTCCAAACGACAAAGGGACGGTCGCCCCCTCCAACCACTGTCGCCATTCGCCTATGGCTAAGCGGATGGCGAGCAGTTCGCGGTTACCCACATCATAGTTGCGTTCCGATGGCGACAGGCGATGAGAAAAGTAGCGCAAGGATGGACCCTATCGTCAGAATGGAAGCGCTGAGACAGAATGGCTCCCACGCCCACCTCTGAAGCGTCAACCTCGACAATGAATTGTTTAGTGACGTCAGGAGTAACAAGGATAGGGGCGGATGTAAAACGCTTCTTGAGGAGATCAAAAGCTCCCTGGGCGGAACCGGACCACTAAAGCAAGTCTTGACAGAAGTCAGAGCTGTGAGAGGGGCAGCCACTTGACCGAAATTACGAATGAAACGCCGATAGAAATTAGCGAAACCGAGAAAGCGCTGCAACTCGACACGTGACTTAGGAACGGCCAATCGCTGACAGCCTGGACCTTAGCGGGATCCATCTGAATGCCTTCAGCGGAAATAACAGAACCGAGAAATGTGACAGAGGAGACATGAAAGGCGCACTTCTCAGCCTTCACGTAGAGACAATTTCTAAAAGGCGCTGGAGTACACGTCGAACGTGCTGAACATGAATCTCGAGTGACGGTGAAAAAATCAGGATATCGTCAAGGTAAACGAAAACAAAAATGTTCAGCATGTCTCTCAGTACATCATTAACTAATGCCTGAAAGACAGCTGGAAGCATTAGCGAGACCGAACGGCAGAACCCGGTATTCAAAATGCCCTAACGGAGTGTTAAACAGCCGTTTTCCACTCGTCCCCTCTCTGATGCGTACGAGATGGTAAGCGTTACGAAGGTCCAACTTAGTAAAGAACCTGGCTCCCTCAAAATCTCGAAGGCTGACGACATAAGGGGAAGCGGATAACGATTCTTAACCGTTATGTCATTCAGCCCTCGATAATCCACGCAGGGGCGCAGAGTACCGTCCTTCTTCTTAACAAAGAAAAACCCCGCTCCGGCGGGAGAGGAAGAAGGCACCACGGTACCGGGTCGAGAGAAACAGACAGATAATCCTCGAGAGCCTTACGTTCGGGAGCCGACAGAGAGTATAGTCTACCCGAGGGGAGTGGTCCCCGGAAGGAGATCAATACAACAATCATACGACCGGTGAGGAGGAAGGGAGCTGGCTCTGGACCGACTGAAGACCGTGCCGCAGATCATGATATTCCTCCGGCACTCCTGTCAAATCACCAGGTTCCTCCTGAGTAGAGGGGACAGAAGAAACAGGAGGGATAGCAGACATTAAACACTTCACATGACAAGAAACGTTCCAGGATAGGATAGAATTACTAGACCAATAATAGAAGGATTATGACATACTAGCCAGGGATGACCCAAAACAACAGGTGTAAAAGGTGAACGAAAAATCAAAAAGGAAATGGTCTCACTGTGGTTACCAGATACTGGTGGGTTAAAGGTGTGTCTAACATCTGATACTGGGAGAAGACTACCATCTAAGGCGAACATGGGCGTGGGCTTCCCTAACTGTCTGAGAGGAATGTCATGTTTCCGAGCCCATGCTTCGTCCATAAAAAACCCTCAGCCCCAGAGTCTATCAAGGCACTGCAGGAAGCAGCCGAACCGTCCAGCGTAGATGGACCGACAAGTAGTACAGGATCTTGATGGAGAGACCGGTAG
>NC_036859.1:26624427-26633273 GCF_002910315.2 Salvelinus sp. IW2-2015
GAGAGAGAGAGAGAGCGAGAGAGGGAGAGAGGGAAAGAACCTAATAGACCAGCAGAGGGAAGCACAGGGACAAGACATGATGATCAATGACAAAACATGACAATAACACAACAAAATGTGAAATAAGTCAAGGAGAGTGAATTGCGTTGCCACATTTTTTGCAGAATTACTTTATTGCCTTGTTGCAAACAAGGTGCATATTTGAGGATATTTTGTATTCTGTACAGGCTTCCTTCTTTTCACTCTGTCAATTAGGTTAGGATTATGGAGTAGCTAAAAGATTGTTGATCCATCTTCAGTTTTCTCTATCACAGCTATTAAACTCTGTAACTGTTTTAAAGTCACCATTGGCTCATGATGAAATCCCTGAACAGTTCCTTCCTCTCTGGCAAACTGGATTAGGAGGGACAGCCTGTATCTTTGTAGTGACTGGGTGTATTGATACACATCCCAAAGTGTAATTAATAAATTCACCATGGTGAATTTTTTTTTCTCTCCCATCTACCAATCCGTCACATCCTGCCTTGCGTTTCTCATTTGTCTGAGGAAAAAAAATGGCGACACTGCAAACAGTGAGCTGCTTTATTAGTGTAACGCTCTGGGTGTCGGGGTGTGAAGTCAGACGCAGGAACAACAGAGAGTTCAATACGGTGCTTTTAATGCACAACGGCAAACAAATGTCCACGCGGAATTACTGGGTGAAACAAACAACTTGCCCAACACGGAGGACAAAACCCAGTTCCAACAATGCCCTGTCGTGTTTTTGCCTTCTTCAGATGCTGCGTGTGAGCAGGTGTCTATGTCAGCTACGGCCTGTGCCTTCCTGAAGCGACCTGCAGTCTGTGGTCGCGTCTCCAGTCGTTCCTCTCTACTGACGAGAGGATTTCAGTTTCCTGTTTTGGATTTACCTAGGATATTATCCAGGAGTATCATTGTTTGTTAAAGACTGGAATAAAGACTCTGTTTCTATTAAGTCGCTTTTGGGTCCTCATTCACCAGCATAACAGTTATAGCCTGAATTTTTTTCACCCATAATGACAAAAACATGTTAGCTAATTTATTGAAAATGAAATACAGAAATTTCTCATTTACAGTATGCATTTCATTTTCAATACATTAGCTAACATGTTTTTGTCATTATGGGTGAAAAAAATAATATTTCATCCATTTTGAATTCAGGCTACAACACAACAAAATGTGAAATAAGTCAAGGAGTATGAATACTTCCTGAAGGCACTGTACCATTAAACCCCAGCCGTGGTTAGCATACCTGTGTTCAAATACTATTTGAAACCTTTCACATATCTTCAGCATTTGCTCTAGCCTGCCTGGAGTGCCAGATGGGAAGAGTTTGCAGTTTTGTGAGTATTCCATTGGTTCTATTGTGTCAGGCAAGCTCAATCAAGCCCATATAAAGTGTTTGAAATGACTTAAAATAGTATTTGAACCCAGGTCTGGTGGTTGGAGGTGTATCTGTGAATGCGTGCATCTGTGAATGTTCTGGCACATTGGCCATTTCATATTTGTGATGTGTGTTTTGTCTACATTTCTTTGCAACCAAATGAAAGCAACCAATGGTAGACTGATCTCCATGGGTTCTTCAGTTCCATCAGCGATGCTGTGATTATAGAGTACTAGAGTGTAGTGCAGGCAGACACAGACAGCCCACCAGACAGCCAGACAGACAGGTTAAGAGTCCTCCTTCACAAGGGCTCCTACAGATGTAGGATCTTAATTTGAGCCAGTTTGCTACAGCAGGAAAATAATCCTGCAGCAACAGGAAATGTGAAATATTATGTGGATTATAATTAATGGACATTTTTGTAGAGGTATATAAAAAAATTGTAAGGGAAAATCAAGTCTGAAATTTCAAAGTGGACCTAAACCTAAAATACACTACAAGTTTTACATTTCCTGCATTGCTGGGAAGTTCTCCTGCAACAGGGTGATCCAATTAAGATCCTACATCTGTAAACCTTTAAATAGAGGTTATTATAAAACTTATAAAGGGCCTCCATTAAAAACTTAACAGCCCACCTGGTTTCAGCTTCTCTCCACTGCCGTGCTGTACTGAACAGCACTGGCTTGGCTAGACCTCCCATCCATCCACTCTGAGACCAATATCACTCTTATAACGTTTCCATTTCAAACTAGGCTAAAATACACCCATATGGACACTTATGAAAACACTTATAGAGACACTTGATACAGGGCCTGCCTAAGCCATGAGATCTCACAGTGAAACAAAGGGTTTGGTGTATATGTCCTTGGTCATGTGATGTTGATGTCATAGAGAAGGGGGTGGTGGGGGTTGTGTGTGTGCTCGTTCACGCCATTGTGCATGTGAGTGGTTGTGTGTTTGCACGTATGTGTGCATCCGGGGGTGAAATCACTGAGCTGGACATAAGGAGTACAGGCTTCTTAGACACCTGTCAATGATTGGCTGAAAGCAGATACCACTCCTCCTCTAGTATCGATGGGTTAAAGTGGGGAAAAGTGGGCCTGCATATCTCTACAGATGCTCTCAATCAATTGCATTGCAGCTCAGGTAACAACGTGAAATGTGCTTTCTTTGATAAACCTCACACGGCCGTATCCAAAACCATGATGGATAGACAGAGTCAGGGGAAAACAGAAAAAAGGAGAACTGAAATCTGAAAAGCTCTCTCTCCCTCTCCCTCTCTCTCTCTCTCTCTCTCTCTCTCTCTCTCTCTCTCTCTCTAATCTCTGTTCGTTCTCTGTCTGTGTTGATAATGATTTGGACAGATGAATGAGGACTGTGATCAAATCATGGCTCAAAGGGAAGTGACAGATGTCGTAAATGCTGTGGTTTGTTAAGAAGGTGGTGACGAGTGTGTGTGTGTGTGTGTGTGTGTGTGTGTGTGTGTGTGTGTGTGTGTGTGTGTGTGTGTGTGGTGTGGTGTGTGTGTGTGTGTGTGTGTGTGTGTGTGTTGTGTGTGTGTGATGGATCGTGTTGTACAGTATATTGCAGATTGAAGGTAGATTTGCCATCTGCCGTGTGTCTGTGTATCTGAGAGTATCTTGTACCTAAAATCCAAAACAAGAATCCAAGACAACTCACAAACACAACAGAATATCAGACACTCCTGATTAAACTATACTTGTCTATAAAGACCGTCAATGAAACAAAGTATCAAAGTGGTTCACAGTTCAATCACACACCATACGGCTTGCTGATATCTCAGTGTAGTCTGGTGTTGAATACTCACACAGATCCACACACAATACGGCTTGCTGATATCTCAGTGTAGTCTGGTCTTGAATACTCACACAGATCACACACCACATGGGTACCACATCCATCATATATGTAATATAAGACCCATAGTTTTTCCACGTCAGGAAAATTGGTTAGGAAAACTTCTGGTCTTAGATGCTTCAATTCATCATATGGAAATGAATGGAAATTGGGAAGGGAAAGGGTTAAGCTTTGTCATTCTTTTGAGTTGAAGTTATTTCCCCTAGATGGTTCCCACCAGGTTGGACTAGTGTAAACATGGAGTAGTGTTGACAGGCTAACCTCAGTGTGGTGGAGACTGCAACTCTCTATGGGTATATCCCTACTCCAGAGGTTAATGTTCATTCATACACACACACACACACACACACACACACACACACACACACACACACACACACACACACACACACACACACCACACACACACACACACACACACACACACACACACACCACACACACACACACAACACACACACACACAACACACACAGGGATATGCTCTGGCAACACACCACACAAATATATACCCTCCCCCTCCTTCACACACACACACACACACACACACACACACCACACACACACACACACACACACACACACACACACACACACACACACACACACACACACACACACACACACACACACACACACACACACACACACACACACACACACACACACACACACACACACACACAGGGATATGCTCTGGCAACACACCACACAAATATATACCCTCCCCCTCCTTCACACACACACACACACACACACACACACACACACACACACACACACACACACACACACACACACACACACACACACACACACACAACACACACACACACACACACACACACAAACACAAACACATATAACCCTTCCCCTCCTTCACACACACACACACACACACACACACACACACACACACACACACACACACACACACACACACACACACACACACACACACACACAACACACCACATTTGGCCATGCTCAAGTAACACAGTGGAAAACAGCCTCAGCACGTTTGGGCCTTGGGAACACAGACCCAGACAAGGTACACTTACTGTTTAAACAGAACCAGACTTAGTCTAAGCTACGCTACACTACCCACACACACACATTGTGCTGAAATGGGAGGAAAGACTATGTAATTATTGTGACTTCGAAGAAATAGAGAATGAAACTCAATTTATCCTCTATTGCCCGTTCTACCACGATATACACTTGCTCTTATTCCAGAAAGCACACCAGATATACCCTGGCATTATGTGGCTGAGTGATGAGGAGAAATTGAAATGGTATTTGGTCCATTGTGTATTTCTGTTTGCGGAATATTTATATGAAGCATGGAATAAAAGAAAAGGGCTACCTGTAATTAAATAGTCAAAATATTTATCTTCTATGTGGTTAATGGTGTGTGTATATACAGTTGAAGTCGGAAGTTTACATACACCTTAGCCAAATACATTTAAACTCAGTTTTTCACAATCCCTGACATTTAATCCTAGTAAAAATCCCTGTCTTAGGTCAGTTAGGATCACCACTTTATTTTAAGAATGTGAAATGTCAGAATAATAGTAGAGAGAGTGATTTATTTCAGCTTTATTTCTTTCATCACATTTCCAGTGGGTCAGAAGTTTACATACACTCAGTTAGTATTTGGTAGCATTGCCTTTAAATAGTTTAACTTGGGTCAAACGTTTCGGGTAGCTTTCCACAAGCTTCCCACAATAAGTTGGGTGAATTTTGGCCAATTCCTCCTGACAGAGCTGGTGTAACTGAGTAAGGTTTGTAGGCCTCTTGCCCGCACACGCTTTTTCAGTTCTGCCCACAAATTTTCTATAGGATTGAGGTCAGAGCTTTGTGATGGCCACTCCAATACCTTGACTTTGTTGTCCTTAAGCCATTTTGCCACAACTTTGGAAGTATGATTGGGGTCATTGTCCATTTGGAAGACCATTTTTGACCATAAGCTTTAACTTCCTGACTGATDTCTTGAGATGTTGCTTCAATATATCCACATAATTTTCCAACCTCGTGAAGCCATCTATTTTGTGAAGTGCACCAGTCCCTCCTGCAGCAAAGCACCCCCACAACATGATTCTGCCACCCCCGTGCTTCACGGTTGGGATGGTGTTCTTCAGCCTGCAAGCCTCCCCCTTTTCTCTCCAAACATAACGATGGTCATTATGGCCAAACAGTTCTATTTTTGTTTCATCAGACCAGAGGACATTTCTCCAAAACTACGATCTTTGTCCTCATGTGCAGTTGCAAACTGTAGTCTGGAATTTTTATGGCAGTTTTGGAGCAGTGGCTTCTTCCTTGGTGAGCGGCCTTTCAGGTTATGTCGATATAGGACTCGTTTTACTGTGGATATAGATAATTTTGTACCTGTTTCCTCCAGCATCTTCACAAGGTCCATTGCTGTTGTTCCGGGACTGATTTGCACTTTTCGCACCAAAGTACGTTCATCTCTAGGAGACAGAGCGCGTCTCCTTCCTGAGTGGTATGACGGCTGCGTGGTCCCATGGTGTTTATACTTGTGTACTATTGTTTGTACAGATGAACGTGGTACCTTCAGGCGTTTGGAAATTGCTCCCAAGGATGAACCAGACTTGTGGAGGTCTACAATTTTCTTTATGAGTTCTTGGCTGATTTCTTTTGATTTTCCCATGATGTCAAGCAAAGAGGCACTGAGTTTGAAGGTAGGCCTTGAAATACATCCACAGGTACACCTGCAATTGACTCAAATGATGTCATTTAGCCTATCAGAAGCTTCTAAAGCCATGACATCATTTTCTGGAATTTTCCAAGCTGTTTAAAGGCACAGTCAACTTAGTGTATGTAAACTTCTAACCCACTGGAATTGTGATACAGTGAATTATACGTGAAATAATCTGTCTGTAAACAATTGTCTACAAAGTAGATGTCCTAACCAACTTGCCAAAACTATAGTTTGTTTACAAGAAACTTGTGGAGTGGTTGAAAAACAAGTTTTAATGACTCCAACCTAAATGTAGGTAAACTTCCGACTTCAACTGTAGATTGTGTATAGGCTTGTTTACCATATGAGTCTTTGTGTCAGACTGGGTTCAAGTGACTTTGTTTCTTTTGTTTTTTCTGTATTTATTTGTCTGTTTATGGTATGTATGTATGTATGTATGTATGTATGTATGTATGTATGTATGTATGTATGTATGTATGTATGTATGTATGTATGTATGCATGTGTATACACTACCGTTCAAAAGCTTGGGGTCACTTAGAAATGTCCTTGTTTTTGAAAGAAAAGCACATCTTTTGTCCATTAAAATAAGATCAAATTGATTAGAAATACAGTGTTGACATTGTTCATTTTGTAAATGACTATTGTAGCTAGAAACGGCAGATTTTTTATGGAATATCTACATAGGCGTACAGAGGCCCATTATCAGCAACCATCACTCCTGTGTTCCAATGGCACGTTTTGATAGCTAATCCAAGTTTATCATTTTAAAAGGCTAATTGATCATTAGAAAACTATTTTGCAATTATGTTAGGACAGCTGAAAACTTTAGTCGTGGTTAAAGAAGCAATAAAACGGGCCTTCTTTAGACTAGTTGAGTATCTGGAACATCAGAATTTGTGGGTTCGATTACAGGCTCAAAATGTCCAGAAACAAAGGCTTTCTTCTGAAACTCGTCAGTCTATTCTTGTTCTGAGAAATGAAGGCTATTCTATGCGAGAAATTGCCAAGAAACTGAAGATCTCTTACAATGCTGTGTACTACTCCCTTCACAGAAAAGCGCAAACTGGCTCTAACCAGAATAGAAAGAGGAGTGGGAGGCCCTGGTGCACAACTGAGCAAGAGGACAAGTACATTCTCCGGACTCTGCTGCCCTTCCTAGGCTAGGAAGGTAGTGTTGGTATTTTTTTTCTTTTGGTATAGTTAGAAGGGAGTGAAAAAAAAGTCAGAAAAAAAAGAGAAATCCGAAAAGTTCATTATCTCAGGACTTGGCCCGAATATCCATAGTCAACCATATGTGAAATTAATCATTTTGTATGCTTTAGTTAATTGTGTCATTATAAATTCCCAGAAGGGATGGGTTGCCAATTGGCGATATGACACGAAATAACATTTCATCATTCATTCACACAAACACACAAGATCAAATTATTTGTCACTTATGACCGCCGAATAGAACAGGTGTAAACTTACCCTTACCGTGATTATTCATGTATATGTACATGTATTGTTTCTCTCTTTTTACATACTTTTTGTCTCTGTGTTATGTCATGTGATCAATGCTTTTATTGGTCGTTTTTTAAATGTTTTTCTTTTCTGAGTGGCAGCCCACGGGGGATGCGAGCCAACTATTATATATGAATTCATGTATTGTGCATGTGGCCCTCCAACAAGAAAATGAAACATTAATAAAGATTTGGTCACAAAAAAAGAATAGCAGACACCTCAGACTCTGCTCCACCTGATATACTTGACGCACACACGCACGCACGCACGCACGCCGCACGCACGCACGGACACACACACACACACACACACTCACACACACACACACACACACACACACACACACACACACACCACACAACACACACACACACAACACAACACACACACACACACACACACACACACACACACACACACATTTCTCCACTACATGATGTTAATCTCACAGGATGACTTCCTAGCAGTCATTTTCTCCTTCCTAGACAGAGAGATGTAAAGACTGAGCAAGCTCCTTCCCAAACAGGGCCTCATTATCAAGGCTCTCCAGGGTCAGACTCACCTAGAACACACACACACACACACACACCACACACACACACACACACACACACACACACACACACCACACACACACACACACACACACACACACACACACACACACACACACACAACACACACTACTCCCACCTAGACCCTAGACACACACACACACCACACACACACACACACACACACACACACACAACACACACACACACACAACACCACACACACACACACACACACCACACACACACACACACCACACCACCACACCACACACACAAACACACACACACCACCTTATACACACAACACACACACACACACACACACACACACACACACACACACACACACACACACACACACACACACACACACACACACACATACTACCAACCTAGACCCTAGACACACACACACACACACACATCACACACACCACACACACACACACACACACACACACACACACACACATATACTCCACCTAGACACACACACACACACACACACACACACACACACACACACACACACACACACACACACACACACACACTCAGCTGACACACACACACATACTCCACCTAGACACACATACTCAACTCCACTAGACACACACACACACATACTCCACCTAGACACACACACACACACACACACACACACACACACACACACACACACACACACACCACACACACACACACACCAACACACACCACACACACACACACACACAACACACACACACACACACACACCCACACACACATATCCACCTAGG
>NC_036859.1:26633560-26647970 GCF_002910315.2 Salvelinus sp. IW2-2015
AAGTGTCTAGTTTGAGAAACAGACGCCTCACAAGTCCTCAACTGGCAGCTTCATTAAATAGTACCGCAAAACACCAGTCTCAACGTCAACAGTGAAGAGGCGACTCCGGGATGCTGGCCTTCTAGGCAGAGTTGTAAAGAAAAAGTCATATCTCAGACTGGCCAATAATCATTTAATTACCATAGTGAATTATTGTAATGTTTTGTTAATGTGTCAATTAATCCCAGAAGGGATGGGTTGCCAAATTGGCGATATGACACGAAAATAACATTTCATTCATTCATTCACACAAACACACAAGATCAAATTGTATTTGTCACATGCGCCGAATAGAACAGGTGTAGAACTTACTTACCGTGAAATTATTCATATGTAATATGTACATGTATTGTTTCTCTCTTTTTACATACTTTTTGTCTCTGTGTTATGATCATGTGTATCAATGCTTTTTATTTGGTTCCGTTATTTAAATGTTTTTCTTCTTTCTGAGTGCAGCCCACGGGGGATGCGAGCCAACTATTATATATGAATTCATGTATTGTGCATGTGGCCCTCCAACAAGAAAATGAAACATTAATAAAGATTTGGTCACAAAAAAAAGAATAGCAGACACCTCAGACTCTGCGCTCACCTGATATACTCTTGACGCACCACACGCACGCACGCACGCACGCGCAGCACGCACGCACGGACACCACACACCACACACACTCACACACACACACACAACACACACACACACACACACACACACACACACACACACACACACACACACACACACACACACACACACAACACACACACACACACACACACACACACACACACATATTCTCCACTACATGATGTTAATCTCACAGGATGACTTCCTAGCAGTCATTTTCTCCTTCCTAGAACAGAGAGATTAAGACTGAGCAAGCTCCTTCCCAAACAGGGCCTCATTATCAAGGCTCTCCAGGGTCAGACTCCACCTAGACACACACACACACACACCACACACACACACACACACACACCACACACACACACACCACAACACACACACACACACACACACACACCACACACACCACACACACATACTCCACCTAGACCCTAGACACACACACACACACACACACCAAACCACACACACACACACACCACACACACACACACACACACACACACACACACACACACACACACACACACACACCACACACACCACACACACACACATACTCCACCTAGACACACACACACACACACACACACCACACACACCACACACACCCACAACCCAACCAACAC
This sequence comes from Salvelinus sp. IW2-2015, assembly GCF_002910315.2. Lineage (NCBI taxonomy): Eukaryota > Metazoa > Chordata > Actinopteri > Salmoniformes > Salmonidae > Salvelinus > Salvelinus sp. IW2-2015. Next base: position 26,634,857 of record NC_036859.1, read on the forward strand.
CACACACATACTCCACCTAGACCCTAAACACATCACACACACACACACACACACACACACACACACACACACCACACACACACACACACACACACACACACACCACACACACACAAACTCCACACACACCACACACCACACACACACCACACACACACACACACACCACACCACACACACCATACCACCAGACCCTAGACACACACACACACACACACAACACACACACACACACACACACACCACACACACACACAACACACACAACACACATCACACACACACACACCACACACACACACACCCACACACACACACACACACACACATATACTCCACCTAGACACCACCACACACACACACACACACACACACACACACACACACACACACACACACACACACACACACACACACACACACCAACAACCGCTAGACACACACACACTACTCCACCTAGACACACATACTCATACTCCAACTAGACACACACACACACATACTCCACCTAGACACACACACACAACACACACACACACACCACACACACACACACACACACACACACACACACACACACACACACACACACACACACCACACACACACACACACACACACACACACACACACACACCACACACACACACACACATACTCCACCTAACACACACACACACACTCCCCTTGACAGGCATGGCAGTGAAGGGAGATGAGGAGGTGTCTAACAATGTGTGACGCCCTGATCAAAGGACAGGGTTTTTGTAATAGCTTTCAGAAAGAGGAGAGAAAAAAAGACGTCATAGACAAACGCATCCTCCTTGACACACACACACATACTCCACCTTGACAGGCATGGCAGTGAAGGGAGATGAGGAGGTGTCTAACAATGTGTGACGCCCTGATCAAAGGGACAGGGTTTTTAATAGCTTTCAGAAAGGAGGAGAGAAAAAAAGACTTCATAGACAGAACGCACACAGTCAGGCCTTACGATTCATTTTCATATTCAGATGAGGCTGGCGCATACACACACACACCCTGGCATGTCTGATTGAGGGCTGACAGGCGTTTTAGCAGGCCTCCTCATTATCAGAGAACCATGGGGCAGACACAAAGCCCTACGTTTTACTATCCCCTCCTTCCTTTGTCTTAATCTGCCTTCTCTCTCTCTCTCTCACACACACTCTCTCCATCGCACTCTATCTTCCACACGCCAGCCAAATTTCCTCAAGAATTCTCCCACCCCTCCATTCTCCATCTCTCCATTCTCCCACCCCTCCATCCCTCCATCTCTCCACCTCTTCTTTATCCCACCCCTCCACCTCTCCATTCTCACAACCTTCCATCTCTCCATCTCTCCATTATCCCACCTCTCCACCCCTCCACCTCTCCATTCTCTCACTTCTAAATCCATCCACCTCTCCATTCTAGGAAACAGGACTTGTTCCACTTGTCTCACTGCCTGCTAAGATCAACATTTGACAGTGACCATACAGTAGGAGGATACACATCATTATACAGGGATAATGACTGATGATATGTGACCTTTATACTCACTATCCAAAATGGCTCCTTGCAATACTGTGCTGTTGACAAGCAGTTCCCACTCATATTAACTTAACTCTATGCAGTTCTTGATTGTCTCAAACCATCTTCTCAGAGCTACTCAACTACTTTGCTGATGTAAAATACTATAATTGTAAGATAAGGTGCACTACAGACAAACAGCAAGTATTTGAGGCACATACTGAGTAATCTGGCGGCTCCTGTAAGATAATGAACGGAAAGAAGGAATCTCGGAAGTCACCTTGACCTTTAACCTTTAGAAGTTCCTTCCACTTCCCCACCCAGTCCCTCTTCCTGTTGGAGCTCAGCCAATCAGGCGTCTCGGTCTCATCAGGGCTGTGTTCGCTCGTTTCTCATTAGCCTCTCTAGAATCGATAGTTAATTACCTCTAAAAGGCTCTCTTCTCACCCAGACCTGACAGGGCACTGCTGTCCGCCTGGGGAGGGGTCTGAGCGTGACGCAAGGTCACGCAGCAAAAGCCACAACCCGTTCTCTTTCCCACTCACAGGACCATCAATGTTTCTTTCAGAGTTTGCTGATGCACACACACATGGACCCATGGACACACACACACACACACACACACACACTACACATCACCCAACACACACACACACACACCACACACCACTACACACACACAATGACCAACTTGCGTGAACGTCATTTCACATAATACAAGTAACCGAGAGTTACCATTTGATTAATAACGTTTCAATGGAAATGCAGTCTTGGCCGTTATCCCACTCCCAAATGTCATCCCTATTTCCCTATTATTGCCAATAACTTTTGTACTAGCAGCCCTAGGCCAATATGTCTAAAAAGTAATGGGTGCCAAAACATTAATGGGATTAGGTGCCATTAAAATTTAAAAGAACAACAGCGCTCGATCCCTCCTTGAACTGTGTTGTGTGGTAAAATGATGATAGAGGCAAAGATAGCGTGAATGGCTTAGTGTTAAAGCCTGTTCCTATTATAATGACTTACTCACTCGAATTCTGGATCAGGCACTTAGATACATTCTTTCACCACTATTGGACACTATAGCTCCATGCCTTTCTGCTTCTCTCTCACTCCTCACCATAAAATGATAATTTGCTTATTCAAGATACGAAGACTGTGCTGGAAAGGGGACAGGCGAAAATGAATTGTTGTGTGGGGAGAGAGGGGAATTAATGTTGTGTGTTGATTTGTGTGGGTTTCATGTGTGATGGGTTGTTGTGTGTAGTGTGTTGCTGGGTGTGTGTTGTAGGGTGTGGTTGGTTGTTGTGTGTGTTGGGTGTGTGTGTGTGTGTGTGTGTGTGCTGTGTGTGTTGGTGTGTTGTGTGTTGCGTTAGGTGAGTGGACTCGTGCGTGCCGCTGCGTCTGCTAGTCCTGCGTGTGTGTGACTGAGACGTTGTTCCCTGTTTTGTGTGATGTACAAGTACCAGTCAAAGTGTGGAACACTCTACTCAGTTCAACAGTTTTTTCTTATTTTAACTTTTTTCTATCCATTTGTACTAGAATAACAGTGAAAACATTGCAAACTATGAAATAGCACATATTGAATCATGTAGTAACCATCAAAAGTGTTAAACCAATCCAATATTTGAGATTCTTCAAAGTAGCCACCCTTTTATTTATGACCAGCTTTTCACACTCTTGGCATTCTCCCAACCAGCTTCATGAGGTAGTTACCTGGAATGCATTTCAATTAACAAGCCTTGTTAAAAGTTTCATTTGTGAAAATGTATTTCCTTCACAATGCTTTGACCAATCAGCTGTGCCGGTGACAAGGTAGGGGTGGTATACAGAAAATAGCCCTATTTGGTTAAAAGACCAAGTCCATATTATGTCATAAAACAGCCTCAAATAAGCAAAGAGAAACGACAGTCCATCATTACTTTAAGACATGAGGTCAGCAATCCGGAAAATTCAAGAGACTTTGAAAGTTTCTTCAAGTGCAGTTGCAAAACCATCAAGCGCTAAGATGAAACTGGCTCTCATGAGGACCACCACAGGAAAGGAAGACCCAGAGTGACCTCTGCTGCAGATGATAAGTTCATTAGAGTTACCAGCCTCAGAAAATGAAGCCAAAAAAATACATCACAGAGTTCAAGTAACAGACACATCTCAACATCAACTGTTCAGAGGAGACTGCGTGAATCAGGCCTTCATGGTCGAATTGCTGCAAAGAAACCACTACTAAAGGACACCAATAAGACATTTGGGAGTGGGATACAGGCCAAGACTGCATTTCCCAATGAAACGTTATTTAATCAAATGGTGAGCAGTGTGCTCCCAGGCCTGGGGTTTAATTGCAGTRACATTAATGGACAGACTTTAATTTCACTGAGTGCTGGGAAAACAGCATTTATTGCGGCTACTAAGGGACATTGAATACTGGAAGGTAACTTTAACTAGAGACTGCAAAAGCAACCTGTACTGAAATGGACTTGAGTGCACACAAACACAGTTAGGGGAGGTGATGGGACATAAATTGTCCTCTGCACTAAGGTCGAATAAGGAGTGGACACAAATGTAAGCAGACAATATCTTCAGTCAAAATCCCACATTTTATCACAAAAAGTAACACTGCTCAATACCCCCTAACCAGACCAACCCCCCCCCCCTTTCCTGGACCCCCAGGACTAAGCCTTGGAGCTTAGCTGTCATATCAAATCATTATGGCCTTGCCTTCAACCATCATTTCATTAACAGAAAAATAAATGCACTCCTCTGTTCCTTTCCTCATTTTTTCCCATCTGTTCTGTCCCTGGCAAGCCTGTGTCCACTGCCTGTGTCAATACCCAAACGGAATCATATTTCACTTTGCGGGAGAAGCAAAATAGAGTTTTGAGGGAAAGAGAGAGCGAACAAGGGATAGAGGGAAGAAGGAAAGGATGGAGGGATGGAAGTGTAGGGCTAGGTGATATGGCCTAAAAATAATATCTTGTGTTTTTCAAACTTACGGGCGATTCACGATAATGCTGGATATGTTTTCTCTCAATAAGCGTTGTTGTACAAATAAAGGTCAAATACACTGCATTTCAAACAGTCAGCAATAATCTAATGAATTCAGGGCCAGTTAAATTATACCTAGGCTAAATATAAGCCTTCCACAACAAGACCCACTAATAATTTCATTATAAACGCCCTTTTTGTTACAAATTTAACCAGAAACATGCATAATACACATTCACTAATAATGACTAACTTCTTGTAACAGGAATTATAGAACATTAACACAGGTCTCATCAATGATTTTTCGAGCACTAGCCCACATGCTAGTAAGTAGCCAGCTAATATTCATATTTCAAGTTCAGCCAACTTGGATCTATTTGCTAGCTAACAAGGTTGAACAGTTGAATTGCTATGAACACACCCTTCTGTCTGCCTCCAACTGTTTGAAAAGCATGTTAGTCTGTCCACTTTGTTCAAATGTTGATCTCAAGCGGCCTACCTTATTTCTCAGAATGAGAACGAGTTGCCAATTCCTCATATAATTGTGTTTTATGCTTCCTGCACGTTAATAAAACACAGACTAGACAGCTAGTATAACAGTCTTTGACTAAAATGCTGCTGACGGTACAATCAGAGCATTCATTTTCCAGAATCAATGTTGATTGATATTCTCGTTTAAGTAGTGTCTGCTCTGTGCGCTATTTGCGTAGTTGAGACATAAAAATGGTCTCGTTAGAATAGTTGACTTCTCCTCTATTACAGTAACGTCTCAATGTGTTGGTGTCCATATGAACCATTCTGTGGGACCAAACCTCAAATGCAAATAGTGAGTTGAAACCGCTTGTCAGAGAGGAAGATGTGATCTCTCAACTTTGTTGGCGTGAGAGGCAGGGGGAGGGGCTTGGTATGTGTGTAAACCACAGTGGAAGAGGCTCTCGCTAAATTACAGTATGTCCAAAATAAGGCCAATGCGCTTCTATGGCCTTATTTTGGACCTAAGCTTGTCGCCTGCCAGAAACACGAGAACAAGCGGACATAAAATAAGAAAACCTTGATTCTTGCAATTACAGCATTTGATAATTGTCGCCAATATACAATACATAATTTAATACTAACAACATTTAAAAACTTCACCCAGCCAGGAGAGTACACAACATTTCAAACTTCCCTCAAGCCCTAAGATGGTACACAACATTTTAAACTTCACCAGCCCTAGGAGGGGTACACAACATTTAAAAACTTCACCCAGCCCTAGGAGGGTACACAAACATTTAAAAACTTCCCCAGCCCTAGGAGGGGTACACACATATTAAAACTTCCCCACCCTAGAGAGGCGTATAACAATGTAAACTTCCCCCAGCCTAGGAGGGTACACACATGTAAAAATCTTCCCCAGCCCTAGGAGGGAGGTACAACAATGTTAAAAAACTTCCCCCAGCGCCTAGGAGGGTACACAATGTTAAAACTTCCCCAGCCCTAGGAGGTACACAACATTTAAAAACTTCACCCAGCCCTAGGAGGGGGTACACAATGTTAAAAACTTCCCCCAGCCCTAAGAAGGGGTACACAACTATTAAAACTTCCCTCAGCCCTAGGAGGGTACACAAACATTTAAAAAACTTCCTCAGCCCTAGGGGTAACACACTATTATTAAAAACTTTCCCTCAGCCCTAGGAGGTGACCCAACATTTAAAACTTCCCCCCAGCCCCTAAGTAGGGTACACAACATTTAAACATTCCCTGAGCCCTAGGAGGGGTTACAACAACATTTACAAATTCCCTGAGCCCTAGGGAGGGAGTACACAACATTTAAACTTTACTCACCCCAGGGAGGTACACAACATTTAAAACTTCCCTCAGCCCTAGGAGAGGTACACAACATTTTAAAACTTCCCTGAGCCCTAGAGGGTACCACAACATCCAAAACTTTCCCTGAGCCATAGGAGGAACACAACATTTAAAACTTCCCTCAGCCCTGGAGGGGTACACAACATTTAAAAACTTCCTCTAGCCTAGGAGGGGTACACAACATTAAAACTTCCCTGAGCCCTAGGAGTACACAACTATTAAAACTTCCCTCAGCCCTAGGAGGGGTACACAGAATTAAAACTTCACCTCAGCCCTAGAGGGGTACACAACTATTAACACTTCCTCACCCTAGGAGGGTACACAACATTTATAAAACTTCCCTCAGCCCTAGGAGGGGGTACACAACATTTTAAAACTTCCTGAGCCCTAGGAGGGTACACAACTATTAAAACTTCCCTCAGCCCTAGGAGGGGTACACAACATTTAAAAACTTCACTCAGCCCTAGGAGGGTACACAACATTTAAAACTTCCCTGAAGCCCTAGGAGGGGGTACACAACATTTTAAACTTCCCTCTGCCTAGGGGGTACACAACTATTAAAACTCCCTCAGCCCTAGGAGGGGTACACAACATTTAAAACTTCCCTCAGCCCTAGGAGGGTACACACCATTAAAACTTCCCTGAGCCCTAGGAGGGGTACACAACATTAAAACTTCCCTGAGCCCTAGGAGGGGTACACAACATTTAAAACTTCCCTCAGCCCTAGAGGTGGTACACAACATTTAAAACTTCCCTGAGCCCTAGAGAGGGGTACACAACATTTAAAACTTCCCTGAGCCCCAGGAGGGTACACACATTTAAAACTTCCCTGAGCCCTAGGAGGGGTACACAACTATTAAAACTTTCCCTCAGCCCTAGAGAAGGTACACAACATTTAAAACTTCACTCAGCCCTAGAGGTACACAACATTTAAAACTTCCCTGAGCCCTAGGAGGGGTACACAACATTTAAAACTTCCCTGAGCCCCAGGAGGGGTACACAACATTTAAAACATCACAACTGCATCTTTTCTCTCCAGGTGAAATCCTACGACTAGTGAGGTCCAGCCGCCCGACAACCTGCCTGCTCGACCACCTCCCCCGCCCCCCCCAACTTCTCCAGACCATCTCTGGAGGCCTTCTCACTTCCCTCATCAACTCATCCCTGACCACTGGCTGCATCCCCTCTGACTTCAAAATGACCAGAGTCGCTATCCCTCCCCAAGAAACCAACACCAGACCCGTCTGACGTCAAATTACTACAGACCAGGGGCCTCCCGAGTGGCACAGCAGTCTATGGCACTGCATCACGGTGCTAGAGGCGTGACTACAGACCTGGGTTCAGTCCCGGGTTGCGCCACACCGGGTTGTGCCACACCTGGCCGTGGCCAGGAGTCCCATAGGATTGGCCCAGTGGCATCCGGGTTAGGGGAGGGTTTGGCCGGTGGGGCTTTACTTGGCTCATTGTGCTCTAGCGACTCCTTGTGACGGGGGGGGCCTGCAGGCTGACTCCGGTCGCCAGTTGAATGGTGTTTCCTCCGACACACTGGTGCGGCTGGCTTCCGGGTTAAGCTGGCAGGTGTTAAGGAGCGCGGTTAGGCGGGTCATGTTTTGGAGGACGCATGACTCCACCTTCGCCTCTCCCGAGCACGTTGGGAGTTGCAGCGATAAGACAAGATCAAAAAAGGGGGGTCATTTTTTTATATAAATGCAGACCGGTATTCCTTCTTTCTTTTATTTCCAATAAACTGGAGCGTGCTGTCTCTGACAAACTCTCTCGCTATCTCTCTCAGAACGATCTTCTTGACCCTAACCAGTCAGGCTTCAAGACGGGTCACTCAACCGATACTGCTCGCCTCTATGTCACGAAGGCTCTCCGCACTGCCAAAGCTGACTCTCTCTCCTCTGTTTTCATTCTCCTAGATCTATCCACTTCCTTCAATGAACTATCAGATCCTCCTCTCCACACTCTCAGGGCTGGGCATCTCAAATTCTGCACACTCTTCGATTGCATCCTACCTGGCAGACCGCTCCTACCAGACGACGTGGAGAGGATCTCTGTCTGCACCACGTACTCTCACTAGTGGTGTCCCCCAGGACTTGGTTCTAGGCCCTCTCCTCTTCTCTCGATACACCAAAAGACTCGGCTCCATCATATCCTCACATGGTCTCTCCTATCATTGCTATGCAGACAACACTCAACTACTTTTTTTCTTCCACTCTTCTGACACCCAGGTGGCGACATGCAACTCTGCGTGCCAGACAGATATCTCAGCTTGGATGCCGGCCCACCACCTCAAGCTCAACAAGACGGAGCTGCTCTCCCTCCTGGGGAAGACCTGACCGCTCCAAGACCTCGCTGTTGGCTGGGCTCCCCGCTTTTGCCATCAAACCCCTGCAACTTATCCAGAACCTTCCCTTCCTTTTATGCTATCCTCAAAAAATGTATTACAACGAATGGGAAATGTGGTTGTCCCACCTGGCTATCTTAAGATAAACTGTAAGTCGCTCTGGATAAGAGTGTCTGCTAAATGACTAAAATGTAAAATATAAATTTAACCGAAAGAAAGAGAACAGGGGATGGAGGGAAGGAGGAAGGGAGGAGGTACACAACCAATTATTCCAAGGTTGGAGGTTGAGAGAGGAGAAAAAGTCTGCCTCTGCTGCTGGTTCGGCTGCTGTTTCAAGTTTTAATTAAAATTTTCATTTCCTCCTCTGATAAAAAAAAAGAAAAAGCCAGCCCAAGTCAACAGCGTGGGTATTGTTGAGCTAGCGATGCAAATTACGGTGTTGGGAAGCTCGCTGTATCTGGTTGGTCTGTAAGAGTAGAGGCCCCAGAAGTAGGGACGCTGTAGGAATCAGTGGAAACAGGACGCAATAATGAATATTTTCTGCTTTGCTTTTCTCTCTCTAAGTCCCCCTCTCTCTCTCTCTCTCTGTCTTTCAATCTTTCTCTCCAATCTCTCTCTTCTTTCTTCTCTCCAATCTCTCCTCGGCTAATATCGAAGAGGCTCCCCTTTACTACTGACTGGCTGTTTGTAACCCTATTCCCCCCGAGTCAGAACAGGTAATGGCAGAAATCATGCCCTCTTTTCACATTGCTAACCCATTTCAGAGAAAGACAGGTAATTGCTAATGTCAATAACTCACATTTCCACATCACGCATTTTCACATTTTATGTGTTTGTGTTCTGAGAAACAGATTCACCGGGACGAGGGAAAACGGTGATTCAGAGTGTTTGCGGTTGAGTCATACAGGTCTGGTCCAGCATCAAATGAATGTTATGACGTGTGATTGGTTAGATAAGCTGGTCTATTCAGTGCTTAGGCGTGTGATTTAGGGCTGGGCGATATGGCTTAAAAACCATGTATACATTTTTTCAAACTTATGGACGATTCACAATATATAGAGAGTTTAATTATATATTTGTTCTCTAAATAAGGGTTGTTGTACAATTAAAGGTCAAATACACTGCATTTCAAACAGTCAGCAATAATCTAATGAATTCAGGGCCAGTTAAATTATACCTAGGCTAAATATAAGCCTTCCACAACAAGACCCACTAATAATTAATTATTTTATCAAAATAGTTTAACTTGTGTTTATGCAATAATCACTGATCTGGCTTTCAAGTCAGTCTATGAAAATGCCCTTTCTGTTACAAACTTAATCAGAAACATGCATAATGCACATTCACTAATATTGACTAACTTCTTGTAGCAGGCATTATAGAACATTAACAACMAAAAMCTATTGAGTCTTGCGATACAGKCATTTGGAGTGTTGCAGAACAATATCTGAATTACAGTTTTTCTAGATTGCTAAGACACTTTTAATGAAACTGGTGTGGACTTGATGTCCATCATAACCTAATTAGCACAACAGCATTATTTGTTGTAAAACTAAGTCATTTCTCATTGCTTTCATACACAATGCAAATGCTAAGCACATTTTTGCAACTGTCTGCAAAAGACGCAAAACTCAGTTGAGTAAATCATGACAAACAAAATTAAAACATTAGGTCACAGCTGATACAAATTACTCCCATGAATGTCAACCTCTTCTGCATGTGTGCAAAATGTCTTTGCACAATTGTTCAATCAGCAATCAGTCCTTATTCATGTTTAAAGAGGTCTCCTCTGAGTTGCTGTTTGCATGAATGGATCAAGTAAGAGGCCGAAGGCAAGGACAAAGGAGAGGTAGAGGGGCCCATAGAGGAAGATAGTTCAGCTCTCAGTTCAAATGGAAAAAGGTCAAATAATGCCTTTTGTTTCTGGATATTCATGCTCGAGTGACATTTCTGCATTAGTCAGCTTTGGTAAAATMATTTTAGGAAGAAATAATACAGCCCGTGCTGTGATAATATGTTTTCTTTCCTTTTATAGTATCAACAAATGGCCCAGACATATAAAAGAGGGTTAACCATGTTAGGGTATTATGTAGGCCTACTTAGTATTTATTGGGATATCTGTATGATGGCGCCGGAGAGGATGGCTGCTGTATTATTGGCTCTTACTGTTCTATTTTTTTGTTTTTTTCGAATTGTTTKAAACTTATTTTGTACATAATGTTGCTGCTACCATCTCTTATGACCGAAAATGGCTTCTGGACATCAGAACAGCAATTACTCACCTCAACTTGGACAAATAATTTTTCTTTAATGAGTCGGRCGGGAAGGATATACTCCAGACACCCGAACAGGCCCTCATCCCCATCATTCGCAGGAGAAAGAAACAGAGTGTCAGGCCCTGACCTTAGAGARCCGTTTTATTTCTCTATTTGGTTAGGTCAGGGTGTGATTTGGGGTGGGCATTCTATGTTGTTTGTTTCTATGTTTTGGCCGGTTTCTCAATCAGGGACAGCTGTATATCGTTGTCTCTGATTGGGAATCATACTTAGGCAGCCTTTTTTCCTTTTGGTAGTTGTGGGTAGTTGTCTTTGTTTGTGCATGTGTAGCCTTATGGAGCTTCACGTTCGTTTTTGTTGTATTATTGTTTTGTTGGYGACATTTGCAAAATAAAGAAAAATGTACGCTCACCCGCTGCACCTTGGTCCATTCCATACGACGATCGTGACAGAACTACCCACCACCAAAGGATCAAGCAGCATGGAGAAAGGGACTCATGGACATCTACTGACCTCTGAAAAAACCTAAAGTAGAAAAGATGCCAAGGGTCCCTGCACCATCTGTGTGAACGTGCCTTAGAAATGCTGCAAGGAAGCATGAGGACTGCAGATGTGGCCAGGGCAATAAATTGCAATTTCCGTACTGTGAGACGCCTAAAACAGAGCTACAGGGAGACAAGACGGACAGCTGATCGTCCTCGCAGTGGCAGACACGTGTAACAACACCTGCACAGGATTGGTACATCCGAACATCACACTTGCGGGACAGGTACAGGATGGCAACAACAACTACACCAGGAGCCCACAATCCCTCCATCAGTGCTCTGACTGTCCACAATTGGGCTGAGAGAGGCTGGACTGAGGGGCTTGTTAGGCTGTTGTAAGGCAGGGTCCTCACGCAGAACATCACCGGCAACAGACATCACCTATGGGGCACAAACCCACCGTCGTGGACCAGACAGGACTGGCAAAAAGTGGCTCTTCCCTGACGAGTCCGGTTGTTGTCTCACAGGGGTGATGGTCGGGATTTGCGTTTATCATCGAAGGAATGAGCATTACACCGGAGGCCTGTACTCTAGAGTGGGATTGATTTTGGAAGTGGAGGGTCCATAAGGTCTGGGGTGGTGTGTCACAGCATCATCCGGACTGAGCTTGTTGTCATTGCAGGAAATCTTAACGATGTTGTGTTACAGGGAAAACATCCTCCTCCCTCATGTGGTACCCTTCCTGGCAGGCTCATCCTGACATGACCTCTCAGTATGACAATGCCACCAGCCATACTGCTCGTCTGTGGTGTGGATTTCCTGCAAGACAGGAATGTCAGTGTCGCAATGGCAGCGAAGAGCCGGGATCTCGATCCATCGACTGGGGACCGTTGCCAGAGGCTCCGGACTGGGGACCGTCGCGGAGGCTCCGGACCTGGGACCGTCGCCAGAGGCTCCGGACTGGGGACCGTCAGCGAGGCTACGTACTGAGACCGTCGCCGTAAGGCTTCCGACTGGACCGTGGACAGGCACAGGATGAACGCGGTGGTGGGGGAGCACTGGAGATCTGGTGCCTCCTTGGCACCACTCTCGCAGGCTGAATGCCACTTTAGCCCGGCACTCCAAGAGGAGGCACAGTTCGAACCGGGCTGTGGGGGAGCACTGGAGATCTGGTGGCTTAACACTTGCACTGCTCCCTTTGCTGAATGCCCACTTTATCCCGGCAACGTGCGGAACGCAGGCACAGGGCGCACTGAACTGTCACAGCGCGCGCGGACACAGGTGCGCAGAGCCTCTGCACAGGATACCCTGGGCCAAAACGGAGCACCGGAGACCAAGAGGCGCTAAGCGGCACAATCTGCCTGGCTGGATGCCCACTCTAGCGTGGCACTTGCGGAGAGCTGGTCCGAGCACGAGCCGGGCTGTGCACGGCGCATCGGAGACACCGTGCGCTTTACGCGATAAACACGGTGCCTGACCAGTACCACGCTCCTTGCCGTGAGCATGGGAGTTAGCTCTGCCAACCTCCCCGTGTGCCTCCCCCCAAAAAAATGTGGGGAGTGGCTTCTTGGGCTTCCGTGATGACTTGCCTCCTCATATCGTCGCGCGTCCTCCTTCGCTGCTTTATCTCCTCCTTGGGCGGCGAT
>NC_036859.1:26647995-26654796 GCF_002910315.2 Salvelinus sp. IW2-2015
AAGACGGACAGCTGATCGTCCTCGCAGTGGCAGACCACGTGTAACAACACCTGCACAGGATTGGTACATTCGAACATCACACCTGCGGGACAGGTACAGGATGGCAACAACAACTACACCAGGAGCCCACAATCCCTCCATCAGTGCTCTGACTGTCCACAATTGGCTGAGAGAGGCTGGACTGAGGGGCTTGTAGGCCTGTTGTAAGGCGGGTCCTCACCAGAACATCACCGGCAACAACATCACCTATGGGCACAAACCCCACGTCGTTGGACCAGACAGGACTGGCAAAAAAGTGCTCTTTTCCTGACGAGTCACGGTTTTGTCTCACCAGGGGTGATGGTCGAGATTTGCGTTTATCATCGAAGGAATGAGCATTACACCGAGGCCTGTACTCTAGAGTGGGATTGATTTGGAAGTGGAGGGTCCATCAAGGTCTGGGGTGGTGTGTCACAGCATCATCGGACTGAGCTTGTTGTCATTGCAGGAAATCTTAACGATGGTTGTTACAGGGAAAACATCCTCCTCCCTCATGTTGTACCCTTCCTGCAGGCTCATCCTGACATGACCTCCAGATTGACATGCCACCAGCCATAACTGCCTCGTTTCTGTGTGTGATTTCCTGCAAGACAGGAATGTCGAGTTCTCCATGGCAGCGAAGAGCCCGATCTCGGATCCATCGACTGGGGACCGTTGCCAAGGCTCCGGACTGGGGACCGTCGCCGGAGGCTCCGGACCTGGGACCGTCGCCAGAGGCTCCGGACTGGGGACCGTCACCGGAGGCTACGTACTGGAGAACGTCGCCGGAGGCTCCGGACTGCAGACCGTCGCCTAAGGCTCCGGACTGACCGTGGACAGGCACAGGATGAACCGGTTGTGGGGGAGCACTGGAGATCTGGTGCTTCGTCCTTGGCACCACTCTTCCAGGCTGAATGCCCACTTTAGCCCGGCACCTCCAGAGAGGAGGCACAGTTCGAACCGGGCTAGTGGGGAGCACTGGAGATCTGGTGCTTAACACTTCACTGCTCCTCTTTGCTGAATGCCCACTTTATCCGCGGCACGTGCGGAACGCAGGCACAGGGCGCACTGAAACTGTCACAGCGCAGCGGGGACACAGTGCGCAGAGCCTGCCACAGGATACCCTTGGGCCAAAACGGAGCACCGGAGACCAAGAGCGCTAAGCTGGCACAATCTGCCCTGGCTGGATGCCACTCTAGCGTGGCACTTGCGGAGAGCTGGTCCGAGCGCACCGGGCTGTGCACGCGCATCGGAGACACCGTGCGCTTTACCGCATAACACGGTGCCTGACCAGTACCACGCTCCTTGCCGTGAGCATGGGAGTTAGCTCTGCCAACCCTCCCCGTGTGTCCCCCCCCAAAAAATGTGGGAGTGGCTTTCTGGGCTTCCGTCGATGACTTGCTCCTCATATCGTCGCCGCTCCTCCTTCGCTGCTTTATCTCCTCTTTGGACGCATATTCTCCAGCCTGCCTCCAGGTCCTTTCCAGTCCCAGGATCTCCCCATCAGTAGAAAGGCCTCTTTAGTGTCCTAAGTTTTCATAACTGTGACCTTAATTGCCTACCGTCTGTAAGCTGTTAGTGTCTTCACGACCGTTCCACAGGTGCATTTTCATTAATTGTTTATGGTTCATTGAACAAGCATGGGAAACAGAGTTTAAACCCTTTACAATGACGATCTGTGAAGTTATTTGGATTTTTACGAATTATCTTTGAAAGACAGGGTCCTGAAAAAGGGACGTTTCTTTTTTTGCTGAGTTTATTACCTCAATTACCTCGACACCGGTGCCCACGCACATTGACTCTGTACCGTTACCCCCTGTATATAGCCTTGCTATTGTTATTTTACTGCTGTTCTTTAATTATTTGTTACTTTTATCTCTTACTTTTTAGGTATTTTCTTAAAACTGCATTGTTGGTTAAAGGCTTGTAAATATGAATTTCATTGTTGTATTCGGCGCATGTGACAAATAAAATGTGATTTGATTTGATTGTGTAACGATTGATTGAAATACCTTTCATTAGATAACAAGTTGTATGTTTAGATGGATGCAGCTGACTTGTACTTGTACTGTGTCATGTACAGTATTTCATGTTTTGAAAGTTTTAATGCATTTTGCAAATTAAATGTGTAATTTTGTCCAACRTGTTTCAGTTTGGGGCTACGTGTTAATTGTTTGGACAAATGTGCTCAAGCAATCAAGAAAACTGTAATTTGATTTATCACCCAGCTCTAGAATGATTGGTTATATAAACTGATCTATCCAGTGTTTGGACATGTGATTGGTTAGATTAGGCAGTCTATCCAGTATTTGGACATGTGATTGGTTCGATAAGGCAGTCTATCTAATGGTATCATCCACCTGTGCTGCATGGTGATAGCAGGAGAGTGTGAAGCGAGACCAATAAAACACAACATTCCACAGAGATAGCGTCTCTACAGCGAATCAGAACACAGGGGCCTGTGACAGTCAGGACTAGACCACTAACATGTAATGCTAGTGAAGACGAGGGTGTCTATTCCCATGCAAGTGCACACATGAATACACAGATACGCAAATGGACACACACAGACACACTCACACGTATAGACAAACACACAGCAGACTGTGCACAAACACACACACACACACAGGCAGTCACACAAACAGAAACACACAGACACACACATGCACACACACACACACTCTCTCACTGACAACACACACACAAATCACATTCCACTCCATCTCCCCCAACACCACCTCCTATCCACCATCTGGCTGTTTTGAGGCTTGGATGTCTCTGGGGTAAGGTGAGCTCTGAGGGGGATTGTTTGTGTGCGTCCTGTGGGTGGTGAAAGCCATGGAAGACTGGCTCCACTGAGCTGTAATAGCCCTAATGCCCCTCTGTAGTCTGTCATGGTCTCAGGCATCATGGGCCACTGTTCGAAGCCTAGATGAGGAAAATGGCTCCATACCGCCATTGCTGAATGACTGAGACCGATGATGCCGGAAAGACCATAGATGCAGGAGAACATGGAGACATGAGACCATGATGCCTGAGACCATGATGACTGAGACCATGGATGCCGGAGACCATGATGACTGAGAACATGATGCCTGAGAACCAATGATGACTGAGACCTATGATGCCTGAAGACCATGATGACTGAGACATGATGACTGAGATCATGATGCCTGAGACCATGATGCCTGAAGACCATGATGACTGAGACCATGATCCTGAGACCATGATGACTAAGACCATGATGACTGAGAACATGATGACTGAGACCATGATGCCTGAGAACATGATGCCTGAGACCATGATGCCTGAGAAACATGATGACTGAGACCATGATGACTGAGACCAATGAATGCTGAGACATGATGCCTGAGACCATGATGCCTGAGGTCATGATGACTGAGAGCAATGAATGCTGAGACATGAATGGACCATGAGTGAACCATGATGCCTGAGTCATGATGACTGAGACTCATAGATGCTGAGAACATGATGACTGAGAACATGATGCTGAGACCATGATGCCTGAGAACAATGATGCCTGAGAAATGATGCCTGAGACCATGATGACTGAGACAGATAGGTATAAGCCTGACAGAACATGATTGCCTGAGACCATGATGCCTGAGACCATGATGACTGAGACATGATGACTGATGACCATGATGATGAGAACATGATGACTGAATCATGAATGCCTGAGACCATGAATGACTGAGACATGATGACTGAGAACCATGATGACTGAGACCATGATGACTGAGATCTGAATGGACGAGACCATGATGACTAATGATGACGACATGATGCTGAGAACATGATGCTGAGACCTGATGACTAGAAACATGATGACTGAGACTCAATATGAAAAGTGACTGAGCATCAGATGCTGAGATCATGATGACTGAGACATGAATGACTGAGATCAATATGACTGAGACTCAGATGACTGAGACATGATGACTTGAGACATGATGAACTGAGAACATGATGAACTGAGATCATGATGCCTGAGACACATGATGACTAGCAGTGCTGAGAACAATTATGACTGAGATCATGATGCACTGGACGAGACTAACATAGATGACTGAGACCAATGAGACGAGACCATGACTGAGACCGATCGATGATGAGATCATGATGAACTGAGAACATGATGACTGAGACCATGATGACTGAGACCATGATGACTGAGACGATGATGCCTGAGACTTATGACTGACAGATGACTGATCAAATGAATGGCCTGCAGAACATGCATGATGAGACACTGATGACTGAGACCATGGCTGAGACTGGACTGAGAATCATGATGGAACTGAGACTGCATGATGACTGAGACCGGAATGGATCGGACTGAGACATGATGACTGAGACATGATGACTGAGACCATGAATGACCTGAGACTGGACTGAGCTGATGACTGAGAACATGATGACTGAGACCATTATGACTGAGCTGAGACTGAGATCCTGATGACTGAGAAATATGATGCTGAGATCATTATGACTGAGATCATGATGACTGAGATATGATGACTGAGAACATGATGACTGAGAACAATGATGCTGAGACTCATGATGCCTGAGCCATGATGACTGAGACCATTATGACTGAGATGCATGATGACTGAGACCCTCATGATGACTGAGACCATGATGCTGAGACCACTGATGATGAATCAGATGACTGAGACATGATGACTGAGACCTATGATGATGAGACCAATGATGATGAGACCATGATGCCTGAGACCATTATGACTGAGACCATGATGAATGCGACATGATGCCTGAGACATGATGCTGAGACATGATGACCTGCGACCATGATGACTGAGACCATGATGACTGAGATGCATGATGCTGAGACATTATGCTGAGATCATGATGACTGAGACCATGATGCTGAGACATGATGCTGAGATCATGATGACTGAGACATGATGATGAGACCATGATGACTGAGACCATGATGACTGAAGACAGTGATGACATATGATGAGACCATGATGCCTGAGAACATGATGACTGAGACATGATGCTGAGACCCTGAGACCTGATGCCTGAGACCATGACAGACTACAGAGGGGCATTAGGGCTATTACGAGGTGGAGCCAGTCTTCCATGGCTTTCACCACCCACAGGACGCATAAAACAATCCCCCTCAAGAGTCACCTTACCCCAGAGACATTCGAGCCTCAAACAGCCAGATCGGTGGATAGGAGGTGGTGTTGGGGAGATGGAGTGGAATGTGATTTGTGTGTGTGTTGTCAGTGAGAGAGTGTGTGTGTGTGTGCATGTGTGTGTCTGTGTGTTCTGTTTGTGTGACTGCCTGTGTGTGTGTGTGTGTTTGTGCACAGTCTGCTGTGTGTTGTCTATACGTGTGAGTGTGTCTGTGTGTGTCCATTTGCGTATCTGTGTATTCATGTGTGCACTTGCATGGGAATAGAACCCTCGTCTTCACTAGCATTACATGTTAGTGGTCTAGTCCTGACTGTCACAGGCCCCTGTGTTCTGATTCGCTGTAGAGACGCTATCTCTGTGGAATGTTGTGTTTTATTGGTCTCGCTTCACACTCTCCTGCTATCACCATGCAGACAGGTGGATGATACCATTAGATAGACTGCCTTATCGAACAATCACATGTCCAATACTGGATAGACTGCTAATCTACCAATCACATGTCAAACACTGGATAATCAGTTTATATAACAATCATTCTAGAGCTGGGTGATAAATAAAATTACAGTTTTCTTGATTGCTTGAGCACATTTGTCCAAACAATTAACACGTAGCCCCAAACTGAAACACGTTGGAACAAATTACACATTTAATTTGCAAAATGCATTAAAACTTTCAAAACCATGAAATATTGTACATGACACAGTACAAGTACAAGTCAGCTGCATCCATCTCTAAACATACAACTTAGGTATTTCAATCAATCGTTTCTAACACAATCAAATCAATCACATTTTATTTGTCACATGCGCCGAATACCAATGAAATTCATATTTACAAGCCTTTAACCACAATGCAGTTTTAAGAAAATACCTAAAAAGTAAGAGATAAGTAACAAATAATTAAAGAACAGCAGTAAAATAACAATAGCAAGGCTATATACAGGGGGTAACGGTACAGAGTCAATGTGCGTGGGCACCGGTGTCGAGGTATTGAGGTAATAAACTCAGCAAAAAAAGAAACGTCCCTTTTTCAGGACCCTGTCTTTCAAAGATAATTCGTAAAAAATCCAATAACTTCACAGATCGTCATTGTAAAAGGGTTTAAACTCTGTTTCCCTGCTTGTTCAATGACCCTAAACAATTAATGAAAATGCACTGTGTGGAACGGTCGTGAAGACACTAAGCAGCTTACAGACGGTAGGCAATTAAGGTCACAGTTATGAAAACTTAGGACACTAAAGAGGCCTTTCTACTGACTCTGAAAAACACCAAAAGAAAGATGCCAAGGGTCCCTGCACATCTGTGTGAACGTGCCTTAGAAATGTGCAAGGAAGCATGAGGACTGCAGATGTGGCCAGGGCAATAAATTGCAATTTCCGTACTGTGAGACGCCTAAAACAGAGCTAACGGGAGACAAGACGGACAGCTGATCGTCCTCGCAGTGGCAGACCACGTGTAACACACCTGCACAGGATTGGTACATCCGAACATCACACTTGCGGGACAGGTACAGGATGGCAACAACAACTACACCAGGAGCCACAATCCCTCCATCAGTGCTCTGACTGTCCACACATTGGCTTTGAGAGAG
>NC_036859.1:26656844-26678449 GCF_002910315.2 Salvelinus sp. IW2-2015
TGATGACTGAAGAAATGATGACTGAGCCATGAGACTGAGACCTGATGCTGAGAACTGATGACTGAGAACATGATGACTGAGACCATTATGACTGAGTCATGATGACTGAGATCATCGATGACTGAGAACATGATGACTGAGATCATTATGACTGAGATCATGGATGACTGAGATCATGATGACTGAAACATTGATGATGACTGAGAACATGATGCTGAGATCATGATGCCTGAGACCATGATGACTGAGACCATTATGACTGAGATCATGATGACTGAGATCATGATGACTGAGACCATGATGACTGAGCATGATGCTGAGACCATGATGATGAGAACTGATGACTGAGACATGATGACTGAGACCATGATGATGAGACAGATGCCTCTGAGACCATATGACTGAGCCATGATGACTGCAGCTCATGATGCCTGAGACATGATGACTGAGATCATGATGACCCTGAGACCATGATGACTGAGGACCATGATGACTGAGATCATGATGCTGAGACCATTTATGCCTGAGATCATGATGCACTGAGACCATGATGACTGAGACCATTATGACTGAGATCATGATGACTGAGATCATGATGACTGAGACCATGATGACTGAGGACCATGATGACTGAGACCATGATGACTGAAGACATGATGACTGAGACCATGATGCCTGGAACATGATGACTGAGACCATGATGCCTGAGACCCTGAGACCATGGTGGGCTGGAGGCAGGCTGGGGGGTCACCACTATCACAAAACCTTTAGAGCTTATAGTAGCCAGAACAAACATATATTCACGATTTCACTAATATCATCAAATCAATAATTCAGAGCACGTTTTTGGCTCATTCAGTAGTTTTTACCTGATTTAGTAGAACCCTGTTGAAAAATTATGTTAAAAGTATAATTTATATTCCAAAAACATACATTGACCATAAGAATTTTAATGCTTCCTGTTGTCATGACTTTTTGATTTATGGCCCAGGTCATACTTGTGTTCAGATGATTGTATTTAGCTAAATTAGTACCTTATAAACAGCACACACACCAGTATTTACCAAGCGGTCACTCAAGACTGGAATTGATTAGCTTGTTCTACTGTAATCAAAAGCAAGGGCAAATTAATCACTCACATCAATATTGTATTGAAATCAATTAACTTGGGTATACTGCATATATCTGTCGATAAATGAGAACCTGTTGTAGTAATTAGTAGGCGATGTCATGGCGACGTGGGCACTCTCACAAGGTTGGAGTAATAACATGTTAAGACATTGGGTCTAATCTGAGTTGTGCCTTTAGAAATCAAGAAAATGAACAACTAAGGAATMATTTTTCACTTCCCCAACTCCAAACCGCGGTCTGGTCTGCTGAGTCTGCTTCGCGAAGCATTCCCAGAGGTATTGTGATGTTTGGCCTCTGGGTTTAGAAAATGCTTTGGGTAAGTGTTAGATTTCATAAGTGTTATGAAGGCAGGTGCCAGGCCAGCAGCAAAGTATAACTATTTTCTCTCCAAGCACTCTAATGTACCCATTACAGGTTAATAACACCATGTCTGCCACCCAGTCTCTCACTGTATGTGTGTGTGTGTGTGTGTGTGTTATAATTAAGAAATAATGCACAAGGAGGGGTGGTATATAGCCAATATACCACGATTAAGGACTGTTCTTAAGCACGACGCAACGCAGAGTGCCTGGATACAGCCCTTAGCCGTGGTATATTGGCCATATACCACAAGCCCCTGAGGTACCTTATTGCTGTTATAAACTGGTTACCAATGTAATTAGATTAGTAAAAATAAATGTTTTGTCATACCCATGGTATACGGTCTGATATACCACGGCTGTCAGCCAATCAGCATTCAGGGCTTGAATCACCTAGTTTATAATAGCCCTATATACCACTCGGCTCACAAC
The DNA here is from genome assembly GCF_002910315.2 of Salvelinus sp. IW2-2015. NCBI lineage: Eukaryota > Metazoa > Chordata > Actinopteri > Salmoniformes > Salmonidae > Salvelinus > Salvelinus sp. IW2-2015. The sequence continues at coordinate 26,658,767 of NC_036859.1, forward strand.
ACAGGCCAGAAGTGTACACTATAGATGCTGCAGGATATGGAAAGTGTAGAATTGCATTCTACTTCACACAGCATTATAGGGCAGCAGATCAGCACTAGCCCTGTAACAAAGATGCATACAGGCCCACACACACAAGCACTCACACACACGTGTATGACGTATGACTGTGTTTCACCCCTCCTTCCCATACAGAATAGGGCTGTTTTTTCTCTTTCTCCATTTGGAGAGAGGGAGTGAGAGGTGAGGACTGGTCTTCTAAACCTCCATTAGTGACTTCTCTCTCTTCATCACAGATGGGGTCAAGGTCTCTCTCTCTCCCTCTCTATCAAACAAAAACACAGTCAATTTTATGACAGAAAAAGTACTTCTGTTTGCTGAACCTACTGTAATGCTGCTCTCTTCTTATTCAGACATCATACAGACACTGCCTAGAGAGAATTGGGTCAGCGTAATTATACTAGGAAGTGATATGACAGAGAATGTGTTGTTTTGACTGGAAGATGACGTGGCGGTTGAAGCTCATGCATGAACATGTACTAGTCGTTATTATCGTTAATCCACCATGCCACTGGGGAGGTGTTATCACAGTATCGCTGGTCTTCAACACCTCCTACTATGGGACTGGTTACTATACACACACCTGTCGTCTTCTGGGTTGGACATTTCTCTCTCTCTCTCCCACACACACGCACAAAGGCTGTTGGATTTGCTATCATCAGCATCAACGTGTACCTATTTAGCAACGGATGACTTGATGATCATGGCTGTTCTTTGCCAAACACAATCTTTACCCTTTTCATCTAACTCCATTTTCTCCTGCCCTCTCTCTTTCTCCTGCCCTCTCTCTTTCTCCTGCCCTCTCTCTTTCCCTCACTCTCTCTTTCCCTCACTATCTCTCTCTCTCACCCGCTGTCTCTTTCTCCTGCCCTCTCTTTTTCTCCTGCCCTCTCTCTTTCTCCTGCCCTCTCTCTTTCCCTCACTCTCTCTTTCCCTCACTATCTCTCTCTCTCACCCGCTGTCTCTATCTCCTGCCCTCTCTCTTTCTTCTGGCCTCTCTCTCGCGCTCTTCTTTCTGGTTCCTGCTGTAGTTGATGAATGTGTCTTGTACCAGAACAGTCAGTCCCCAGCTAGTTAATGGAGGATTTGGTTGTTTTCTCTCTCTCTCCCTCTCCATCTCTATGTCCTCTCTCTGTCCCTCGTCCCTTTCTCTTCCCTTCCTCTTCCTCTTTCTCTCACTACCCCTCCATCTATATACCCCTCTCTCTCCTCCTCCATCCAAACATCAATTTCTCTTTCCCAGTCAGGTGCAGCCTTAATTGGTTTAAGGGCAAACAGAAATAGTAAGTAGTGGAGAATTACCACTATTGTTGTGAATAATGATACACACTTGCACAGAGAGAGGGAGTAAGAGAGAGAGRTGGAGAGAGAGAGATAAAGAGAGAGATGGGGCACTGCACATGCATTTTTCCACTAATGGCATGCAAATACCTCTTCTCTCTGTCCTCTCTATCATCCCTCTCTTGGCCCAGCCCATGATGATTTACCTACTGTATCCTGTGCTGTTGTCGCCGCTCGTCTGCTCATGGTCTGTGTGTGACACGTTGTGGCTTGTGTGTGTTGTGTGTTTGTGTGTGTGTGTGTGTGTGTGTGTGTGTGTGTGTGTGTGTGTGTGTGTGTGTGTTGTGTGTTGTGTGTGTTGTGTGTGTGCGGCGCGCGCCTTGCCTGGTTGGTCGTTGCCTCCACCCAAACTATCCTCACACGTAACCAGAGCCACAGCCAGCCAGTCATTTCTAATGTCCCATAAACAGTTGATAGGATCGGGGTTTTCTGACCCGTCTCTCTAACATCATGACCTTTCAGTGAAGCCATGGCTGCATCAATCTGCCATCAGTGTGTGTCTCTGTGTGTCTACCATTCTATCCCCACATATCAGTCTAGTGGAGGGCTACTCTCTATTCATCACCAATCTGTCCATATGCAGCGCCCCCCCCCAGACACACACACAGTCTCACACACACGTAGTCTCATACACAAACACACACAGAGTCTCACATGCACACAGGTGATCTCTGACACTGTGTTTGTAATTACGGGCTGATGTGGTGATTAGGGACAAGATATCAGATTAACGGGGACACAGATCTGGGGAGGATAATGTGGCAAGGGCGTATGCTGTCTCTCTCTCTCTCTCTCTCACCAACACACACAACACACACACACCACACCACACACACACACACACACACAACACACACAACACACACACCACATACACACACACACACACACACACACACACACACACACACACACTGTAACACAGAGAGAGAGAGAGTGAGGCCAACAGATTGTAGATCATATCAGCTAACATCTTAACCCGTGAGACAATCTCCTTTCAATTAACCAGCCTAAACAAGGAAATCACTCTCATCCCTGGTGTTGCCTGGGTAACCCAATGTGTCTCCCCTACCCATCTGTTCAACCCAATACCCAGCTTTGTCTTTCTGGACAGACCTTTAAAGCTACAGTCAGGGATTTCAGAAGCTGTTCAATGGGTCACGTGTGTGTGATAGAATACGATGAATATAAACAAGCAAGCAGCGCTTTACTGAATGACACGGCAACACTGAGCTACCCAGGCAGCGTGAACGTTGTAATCATTATGAAAATAAAAGATGAAACAGATATACTACGATCATGTAACGCCCACTGCACTTGCTAGTCTTTAATTCATACCACTTGTTTATGCTAAGCAGAGAACCACGAGAGACCATCTGCGTTGGAGAGTGTGTGAGCATAGAAAGTGAAGTTTGAGAACTCTTCCGTAGTCAAGAGGCTGAAGCATGATATGCATGCAGCACATACATTATGTCTAGTGCCCTAGTYCCTCGGCTCCTACACAGGAAATGAAGAACATGTTAAAGCTCTAAGAAGGGCTATTAGACAAGGATGCTGATGGCACACTTGTCTGTTGATTTCCCTTACACAGTGTGTGCGTGTGTATCTGTCTGTGCGGGTGGGTGGCTGCCAAAGAGGACCAGACAGACAGACCAGAAAACAGGCAGAGAAAAGTATCCTATTGTACGTACATGTAGCCACAGAGTTCTGATCTGAAGGTGCCTCGTCACCATGGTTTGATCTGGCGGAGTCATTACTGTCGCTAAACAGTTCCAGCAACCATCTATAAAATCCCTCAGCCAATCCAAAATCGCCCGATATTTATCCTACTGCTGCTCGGAGTTGGCGCTAAAAACAAATTATAAGCCTATGTCAGGACGTGACCCGAATAACATACGGAGCCTGCGAGGCAGAGGGCTAGCCTACACCCAGACGCTGAGGACGACACTCGCAGGTAGAAGAGCATCTCTCCCTGTTATGTCACAGATAGTGTTCCAAACCTGATGTAGGCTATAGATCACCACACAATTATCTCATGGAATAATAAACCACAACAACAAAACAAATAAAAGGAGGCTCCCACATGTTGGCTATATTTTAATTGTGTAACGAAAACCTATTCAAAGGGAAGTTTAGATCATTTGGTGATGATGTGCTGCCCTAGCTACCAACACAGACCATCATCAGTGCGTTGAAGGCTATTGCCAGACCCACTGACACAGAGAGACCACTACTACGTCCTATTCGGAATAAAATAACGGGAACGGGCTTGACATGACCAACGTGCATTACATCCCCTGTATTCAACTGACATCACAGAGCGCACGCTCTCACCGTTACAATGTGCATGTGCCATTCCATGTGAGAGAGCCGCGCGAGAGAGCCAGTGTGAGTTCCGGCGCGGAGCAGTCATTCCAAACCATCAAAACACAGCAATGATCATTCCCATAATTTACCTTCCATCGCAGAAACCGTGGTGGTGATGATGACACATAAAACTGCAAACAAATCCACAGTCATGGCAGAAATGTATAGTCCACACAGCCTATAGGCCTATCCACTGAGAACCACGCAGGACACGCACACAAAAAAATCCCTTCGGTTGTCACAGAGCRGTGTATTCATTCCAGTCAGTAAACCCGTGTTATGAGAGTCACATTTCCAGCCGTACTAAAACAGTGTGTGACAACCAGTGTAGGACCCTGCCGAATGTATGGGATGGAGGCGAGAGTGAGAAGTGGGCAAGACAGCTTCTTTACACCCCGCTAAAGCGGCAGGGCCAATCACAGATTTAAAAGTGAAAATCGCTAACCAATCGCCAATGGTTTGCTCCTCCCAGCTGCATTGTGAAAACACAAAACTTTTCCCTGACCTATTTGAAACGGCAGCCGACCGAGTCAGCGAAGGAGAATAGCACCACCAATTGGTCCGTTTGGGTATTACATTATTAGATGGTCCCCAAAAATGAATAGAATACCTCCATCTCTCTTTCTCTCTCTTTCTCTCTCTCTCTCTCGTCACCCCATCTCTAATCCAATTGCTCTTACCCCCATTTTCCCATGAAAGTGTACACAGAAATTGGAAATTGTTAGATTACCTGATAGATATTACTGCACTGTCGGAACTAGAAGCATAAGCATTTCGCTACACTCGCATCAGCATCTGCTAACCATGTGTATGTGACCAATAAACTTTGATTTGATTTGATTATTCACTCCCATTCACTCATTCACTTCAATGATTAAAAAGCATTGGATTGGTGTTTGCATTTTGCTGAAGGGAATTCCCACCACATTCATTACACCAGTCCATTCCCTAAAAATATATGAGGGGGAGTGTTTAAGTGCAAAATGCAAATTTCAGGTAGAAGGGAGAAGACAGAACTGGTCTACTGTTCCTCTCACTCACAGACTTCCCCCTCCCTTACCTTGCCACTCCAGTGTCTTATGGCTGGCGCATCACTTGGCAGTCTCCCTCCTCTATTATCTTAAATCAGAGTCCCAAGCACCATTTGCATTCATATTACTCTTTAATAGCCGTGGCAATAGATCCACAGACATCCCCTAATGGAAGTTAAATTGGCAATCCCCAGAAGGAGCCATACTCCGTGGTAATTCATGGATTGATACAGTATTTCAATTAGATGTTTCAAGGACAAAAGTACATGTTTCAAGTACCAAAGTACATGTTTTTGTTGTAGTGGGGACACTAGCATCAGTAATCTCTAAAAATTATACTTTAAGGAAAATGTTTTTATATTTGATTGTTCTTTTTWWWWAAATTAAAAATCAAATWGTATTTTATTGGTCACATACACATGGTTAGCAGATGTTAATGTGAGTGTAGTGAAATGCTTGTGCTTCTAGTTCCGACAGTGCAGTAATATCTAACAAGTAATCTAACAATCCCCCAGCAACTACCTAATACACACAAATCTAAAGGGGTGAATGAGAATATGTACATATAAGTATACGGATGAGCAATGGCCGAGCGGCATAGGCAAGGTGCAATAGATGGTATAAAATACAGTATTTACATGTGATATTAGTAATGTAAGATATGTAAAGATTATTAAAGTGGCATTATTTCAAGTGGCATTGTTTAAAGTGACTAGTGATCCATTTATTAAAGTGTCCAGTGATTGGGTCTCAATGTAGGCAGCAGACTCTCTGAGTTAGTGATTGCTGTTTAGCAGTCTGATGGCCTTRAGATAGAAGCTGTTCTTCAATCTCTCGGTCCCAGCTTTGATGCACCTGTACTGACCTCGCCTTCTGGATGGTAGCGGTATGAACAGACAGTGGCTCGGGTGGTTGTTGTCCTTGATGATYTTTTTGGCCTTCCTGTGACATCGGGTGTTGTRGGTGTCATGGAGGGCAGGTAGTTTGCCCCCGGTGATGCGTTGTGCAGACCGCACCACCCTCTGGAGAGCCTTGTGGTTGAGGGCGGTGCAGTTGCCCTACCAGGCTGTGATACAACCCGACAGGATGCTCTCGATTGTGCATCTGTAAAAGTTTGTCAGGGTTTTAGGTGACAAAAAATCYCACATAATATAAGTAGCTCACATAATATCATTTAAAAGCATGCATGTGTCTATAATATAATACATGTGACAAAAACTAATGTTGACATCAATACATTTATTTCTACAGCTTCCAAAATATTTTTTACAATGGTGGAGGAGTGCCAAGATGGAGGCAAGGTGACCTATCGGTCATCTAGTGTAGTAATGTGTGTCATTGTTGTATATTTGATGAATTTGTAACTTTCCTCTGTATATAGTGTTTTTTTTGTGGCATTGTGTGTTGTCCTGTTCACTGTTGCAATGCTATGCCTTTTGGCCAGGTCGTCATTGTAAAGGAGAATTGGTTCTCAATTGACTTAGCTGGTTAAATATAAAGTAAAATAAATATCTGGTCCCTTAGTTTAGAATTCTTCCTCATTTATTCAACGTTTGGGGATATTAGAATCCTCGTCTTAACTGTTTACCTTCAACCTTGCCTCTCCTCACCGCCTCGTCCTATTAAGAGATCATGAGTTTACATGCTGCAACAGATGGGGGACACAAAGGGTGGATTCCCCAGGGATGTGCTGGGGTACCAGGATCTGGAAGAGGAGGGAGGTTATGATAATCAATAACCCCCAAACCCCAACACCTGTCTGGGGGAGGTTGGTCCAGCTCACTCTCCTGGAGCTGAGTCTTCCATGGATGGYCTGGTTCATTCTATTTCAACCTCTGCCTTCCAACTTCATCCCTCTATATCTTGGATTTGGGCCTCCCTCCCTTTTTCCATCCCCCCTTCCCTTCACCTTTCCTCCTACGTTTCTACTCTACTGTATATCGAACAGAAACAAAATAATAAAGGGACACGACTGCACAAAACCTCCCTTTCCCTCTGCGTCCAATGAACTAGGTCAGTACAACACAGCAAACATTGCAGAAACCCTTTAAAAACATAATGACAACGTACAACGACTCTCGAACCTGAGTTAACCAGAGATCCATTTGTCATTTTTAATGGTGTGGTGTGGAGGGAGACAGTGTTTTGAGCTCTTGACCCTGCTTGGCCGCAGTGCGCCACAGTGGATTTACGAGGTCCACATAGCTCTTATTTGTCATGCCTCGGTCCCCAGTACCAGTACTGTCACCTCTGACCCCCAGGGCCAGCTCCAGAGGAGGGCGGCAGCCCAAGCCAATCTATCCTTGTTTACTGTCCTCACCCTGGGGAAGGAAGAGAGGAGAGGAGGTAACAATAATGCTGGAGCAGGAGCACATCCTCCCCCAGACCCTCACACTATAAACATRCCGATACATAGGTAGACACACACACACCTTTTGCAAGTACACACAAATCACCTACACACACAAAGATCCATACAAAGATTCACACTATATTAAATGCTTTGAAAGACTGGCCATGGCTCACATCAACACTATCATCCCAGACACCCTGGGCCCACTCCAATTTCTATTCCGCCCCAACATATCCACTGATAACGCAATCTCTACTGTACTCCACATTGCCCTCTCCCACCTGGACAAGAGGAACACCTATGTGAAAATGCTGTTCCTTGAACACCACATCTCCCTCTGCAACTGGATCCTGGACTTCCTGACGGGCCACCCCCAGGTGGTAAGGGTAGGCAACAACCTATCCACCACGCTGACCCTCAACACGATGGCCCCTCATCGGTGCGTACTTAGTCCCCTCCTGTATTCCTTTTCACCCACGACTGTGTGGTCGTGCAAGATTCCAGCACAATCATTAAGTTTTCCGACGACACGATGGTGGTAGGCATGATCACCGACAATGATGAGACAGCCTACAGGGAGGAGGTCAGAGACAACAACCTCTCCCTCAACGTCATCAAGAAAAAAGGAGCTGATCGTGGACTACAGGAAACGGAAGGCCAGGCATCCACATTGACGGGGCTGTAGTGGAGCGGTTGAGTTCCTCGGTGTCCAAATCACAAAGGAATTATCATGGTCCACACACCAACACAGCCGTGAAGAGGGCACAACAACGCCTCTCCCCCTCAGGAGGCTGAAAATATTTGTCATGGGCCCTCAGATCCTCAAAAMGTTATACAGCTGCACCATTGAGAACATCTTGACTGGCTGCATCACCCCCTGGTATGGCAACTGCTTGGCATCCGACCCGAAGGCGCTACAGAGGGTAGTGCTTATGGCCCAGCATGTCACTGAGGCCGAGCTCCCTGCCATCCAGGACTTGTATACCAGGCGGTGTCAGAGGAAGGCCCTAAAAATTGTCAAAGACTCCAGCCACCGAAGTTGTAGACTGCTAACTCTGCAACTGCACAACTAGCGGTACCGATGCACCAAGTCTGGAACCAYCAGGGCCCTGAACAGCTTCTACCACCAAGCCATAATACCGCCAAATAGTTAGCCCGGGTAGCTGTTGGTTAACTATTTAACTATCTGCATTGACCCTTTTTGCACTAACTCTTTTGACTCATCACACACGCTGCTGTTACTGTTAATTATCTATCCTGTTGCCTAGTCACTTTATCCCTACCTAGAGTATATATATATATATATATCTACCTCAATTACCTCARCACATCAACTCGGTACTGGTACCCAGTATATACAGTATAGCCAAGTTATCGTTACTCATTGTGTATTTATTCCTCCTGTTTTTATTTTTCTATTATTCTATTATTGCTTTTTTGTTCTCTCTGCATTGTTGGGAAGGGCCCGTAACTAAGCATTTCACTGTTAGTCTACACCTGTTGTTTATGAAGCATAACATTTGATGTGATTTATAAACACAACTACACACACACTTATACAGACAGTTTATGTTACACACACACAAAACACCAACACACACACTAACACATCTACACAACGTATTGTGATAATGATTCACAATTCAGCAGCACAAGCACTAACCAACTCCAAGAGCTTGAGTCCAATACTGCAAAAGCACATTGGTTTACACAAAAGTAATTCTAAAGTAATGTGCCAGACTAGACTGTGTGTGTGTGTGTGTGTGTGTGTGTGTGTGTGTGTGTGTGTGTGTGTGTGTGTGTGTGTGGTGTGTGTGTGGTGTGTGTGTGTGTGTGTGTGTGTGTGTTGTGATACACTGTTTTTAAACTATACTTGTGGGGACCAGAAATCCCCAAAAGAATAGTTAAACAATCAAAAATTTGACCAACTGGGGACATTTTGTTAGTCCCCACGAGGTCAAATGCTATTTCTAAGGGGTTTGGGGTTAAGGTTAGAATTAGTGTTAGAGTTAGAATTATGTTTAGGGTTAGGGTTAGGAACTAGGGTTAGTTTTGGCGTTATGGTTAGGGTTAGGTTTAGGGTCAAAGTTAGGTTTTTGGGTTAAGGTTAGGGTTAGGGAAAGGGTAACAGGTTAGGGGTTAAGGTTAGGGGTTAGGGAAAATAGGATTTTGAGCAGGACTGAATTGTGTGTCCCCAAAAGCTTAGTTGTACAAGACTGTGTGTGTGTGTGTGTGTGTGTGTGTGTGAGGTATAATTTAACTTCCCATCCAAAAGACAACACCCTACACAGGGCAGTGTCCCCAATCACTGCCCTGGTGCACTGGGATATTTTTTAGACCAGAGGAAAGAGTGCCTCCTACTGGCCCTCCAACACTACTTCTAGCAGCACCTGGTCTCCCATCCAGGGACTGACCAGGACCATCCCTGCTTAGCTTCAGAAGCAAGCCAGCAGTGGTATGCAGGGTGGTATGCTGCTGGTGTGGGGGGATAAAATACATTTATGCACGATGGTGCACGCGCGCAGCCGGTTTGGGTTMCGTGTTACCTGCCGATCTATAAATGATGTCTCCGCAATCTAGCATGGGTAGGATAGTCATCTGAATCAGGGTTAGTTTGGCAACTGGGGTGAAAGAGGAGCGATTACGATAAAGGAAACCAAGTCTCGATTTAATTTTAGCCTGCAGCTTTGATATGTGCTGAGAGAAGGACAGTGTACCGTAGCCATACTCCCAAGTACTTGAATGAGGTGACTACCTCAAGCTCCAAACCCTCAGAGGTAGTAATCACACCTGTGGGGAGAGGGGAATTCTTCTTACCAAACCACACAAGCTTTGTTTTGGAGGAGTTCAGAACAAGGTTAAGGGTAGAGAAGGCTTGTTGGACACTAAGAAAGCTTTGTTGTTAGAGCATTTAACACAAAATCCAGGGAGGGGCCAGCTGAGTGTAAGACTGCATCATCTGTATATAAATGGATGAGAGAGCTTCCTACTGCCTGAGCTATGTTGTTGATGTAAATTGAAAAGAGTGTGGGGCCTAGGATTGAGCCTTGGGGTACTCCCTTGGTTACATGCAGTGGCTGAGACAGCAGATTTTCTRACTTTATACACTGCACTCTTTTAGAGAGGTAGTTAGCAAACCAGGCCAAAGACCCCTCAGAGACACCAATACTCCTTACCCGGCCCACAAGAATGGAATGGTCTACCATATCAAAAGCTTTGTCCAAGTCAATAAAAATAGCTGGACAACATTGTTTARACCTTATACGGTCTGATATACCACGGCTGTCAGCCAATCAGCATTCAGGGCTTGAATCACCTAGTTTATAATAGCCCTATATACCACTCGGCTCACAACACAGGCCAGAAGTGTACACTATAGATGCTGCAGGATATGGAAAGTGTAGAATTGCATTCTACTTCACACAGCATTATAGGTCAGCAGATCAGCACTAGCCCTGTAACAAAGATGCATACAGGCCCACACACACAAGCACTCACACACAAACACACACACACACAAACACGCTCATAAAACACATATCCCGTTGTGAAGGTTTTATTTTCCATTGCCCTGCTACAGCAGAGAGAGCATGGCTTTGTCTGCTCTAGTTCAATACTTTCACAAGGCGCTGTGGAGACACTGTGCCTATAGAATAATGAGCAATTGGGTTGTTGGTTTTTAAAGGAAAGGCATTACTCTTACTAGATGTAGACTTGCTCCTGCAATATTACATGTAAAATAAACTGTCACGTCCTACTGGGCACACACTGGTTGAATCAACGTTGTTGCTATGTCATTTTAATGAAATTATGTTCAACCAATGTTAAATCTGTGCCCAGTGGAATGCATTCTGTAAATATGATTAGCTCATGGTCATTGCTATCATCTAAATTGAAAAATGCTAAGAACACAAAATCAGATCCCTCACTTTTACTTGATGTATGATCGGCGGTCTGGGTTGATTCAATCTTGTGTTCTGGTGTTTGTTGCRTGTTCAAATCTCTGTAAGATGTGTGTGTTGTGAGATGTCTGTACATTTGTCATGCTTTTGACCTGTAAACATCAGCATGGTTGGTACACATCACCATGAAATAAAACAATGTTCTGTGACCTTTGTATTCCTCTTCATTCCACCTGTTCTGTTCTCCGTCTAGGTTGACCTCTACTGGTGTGGTAGGAGAGAAAACAAAGGCACCAGAACTGGTGTGAGTGAGAGGGGGCTGGGTCAAAGACAAGGGCTGGTGATGATAGAACCATTATGAATGCATGAAAAKGAAATGTCCAACTCAATAAATATACACGCTCAGATGACGGAGAATGGAGGATGGTCTCTCTCGTACCCAGGCCCCTGGGGGGACGGAATCGTTATTAGGCTCTGTTCGGCCTGTTCATTTATATTCAGTGGAATGCTATCATATTAGAGCCAGGGCTGAATACAGGTGTGGACGTGGTCTAAGGCTAGAGCAATGTCTACAAAATGGAGGGTTGGAAGGACCTATTGGAAGGTGTGTGTGTGTGTGTGTGTGTGTGTGCGGGAGAGAGAAAGAGAGAGAAAGAGAGAAAGAGTTAGCGAGACACAGAGAAAGAGACAGAGAGAGAGAGAAGGAGACAGAGAGATGATATCCCCCATTGCTCCTCACAACTATTAATGTAATGCAATGCTTGTACAGAGGCTGAGGCACCATTACTTGCTGTAGTATCACCGTTTGGTTAATAAGTAATTGGCCCATTTTCATTTGTTTCAAGATTCCACAGCTAATTACCATAAATCAACCTACTAACACAGAGAAGCTTCTCTCCTCAACGCTGAGTAAGAGCATCATTAGCTGGCTGCAGTGTGCGTGTCTCGCTCCACTGCAGAATGATTGACTGTTAATATGTGCACTCTTCTCTTCTGTCAAGCCCTACTCAGTCACCTGCCATAGGTTTGTTATGACAGAGAATACACTACTAACACACATGCACGTGCACGTGCACACGCACACACACACACATACCATCTCCCAGCAGAAACAATGCTAGCAACCCTGGGCAGCGGAGACATCACACATTCATCAGGGGAACGAGTAGGATTCTGTGTTTTCACATGCAGAAGTGATTGCTTTTGATAAAAAAGGCTTTATCTGCCTTCCTGATGAAAACTATCTTTTATGGAAAAATATGTGTTTCTGAACGATTTCTGAGCGGTGCAGAATACTGTTCGATTCAGAAGGGCACTCCTCCCTCACCGTTTTGCCGTTCACGTCACGGGCCATAGCACAGAGCACTAAAGTGAACTTCCTCAGTGATAAACCTCTAAGATAAAAACAAATAGGTGAACAGGTGAGTAAAAAATAATAAAGCAACAACGAAAGCATTTCAACATTATACTAAACTCCTCTGACATCTCATCTTCTATGATCTCTCTTCTTTACCCATTTATCCCTAAACATGATCTAGCTCCATCCCTTCTTTCTGATCCACTCTGATATGTCCTCTGTATCCTGTGACATTTCATTCCTAGGCTGTATCCCAAATGGCATCCTTTTCCCTATATAGTGCATTACTTTTGACCAGGACCCATAGGGAAAAGGGTGCCATTTAGGACACACCCCTAGTCTCCTGCCAGTCAACCTGCATTGTGGAGAAAATTCCAACCCTATCCCAGTCACATAGATGKGATAAAAGTCTCTAGTGGCAGAGAGCGAAAGACCGAAAGAGAGAAACTGAGGTCAAATCACTCTGGCCTTTCTCTCTGCTTGTCACTGATCTCCTGTCATGGGCTGGCCTGAACAGACCCCTGCAAATGAAACATCCGGACAGGATTTGAATTCAAAACACCTTGAACCTGACTGACTGCAAAGAGTTTGAGTATCCATTGTGGTATTGTGGTATTTGTGTGTTTAGGAAATGGATCATCTGACATATTTGATTACTGCTCTTCGATGGATAAGGATGTGGTCATGAGGGATAAAAGGAAAGATTAAAGGTAATATTCAGTTCGCACGCACGCACGCACGCACGCACACACACACACACACACACACCACACACACCACACACACACCACACACACACACACACACACACACACACACACACACACCACACACACACACTCACACACACACACACACACACACACACACACACACACACACCACACACACACCACACACCACACACACACACAACACACCACACACACACAACACACACACACACACACACACACAGATATTAACTGTGACCTTTAAAAGTGATCTTCTCTCTCAGCATGCATCATCACATCAATAAACATTGCCTTCGGACATGGCTCAAGCCATTATCAGTGTGTCACAGTCTACCTGACAGCACACACACACACACACAGCAGGCCCTGAGCATCCTCCTCAGTGAATTTCATCAAAATAGAAATAGTGAAATGTTAAAAAAGTTATCCTTTTTAGATAAAACTATACTAAAAATATTAATGTCACCAGCTAGCATCTGTCCTCCTCTGGTTACATTGACTTCAGTACAAAACCTACAGTAGGGGGCTCATGGTTCTCACCCCCTTCCACAGACATACACAGTAATTATGACAACTTCCGGAGGACATCCTCCAACCTATCAGAGCTCTTGTWGCATGAACTGACATGCTGTCCACCCAATTAAAGGATCAGCGAATGAATCTAGTACTGTAAGCATAAGCTACAGCTAGCTAGTACTGAAGTGCATAACATGTGGTGAGTTATTGACTCAAAGAGAGAGAAAGACAAGTTGAACAGTTTGGAACAAAAAATTCTTTCAACATTAAGGAAAAACAAGAGACAGAGAGAGAGAGACAGCAATATTCCATAGTATATTATTTTTCACTTCCCCTTACTTACAGTAGCTAGCATCAAATGCATCTAGCTAGTTTAGCCTCCTCAAACACCCTGCTCAAACATATAGGGATGCTATGTTAGCTAGCTGACTGTGGAACTCTTCCAAGTCAAAGTGTAACTGCTTAACTGTTTGCTGCTGACTGTTCAATGTCACTGTACTGCATGATTGTAGTGGGTTTACTAACACGTTAGTTCTAGTAGCTATGATGATTATGATGTGACAACAATGTAGGCTGTTTTGTAGCTGTCAGCGGTCATGATATTAAGGTTTTCTCGCCTGGTCTCAGACAGCTGATGTGTTGTGCACTGAAGTCCACAAGCAAAGGGAAAAKGTGAGAGAAGGAGAGCGCCTTGATAGATGTGAGAAGGAATTATATATACAAGTATGTGGCTGCTATGAAAGTGAACTGTGTGGGCATGTGATCAAGTGTGTATTCATTGTGCCGATTCTGTTGAAAACGTTTCTCAAACGGAACAAAACGGGGATAAACATACCTGAATTTGTCCAATAGAAACTTGTTTGCAACTGTTGGACTAATGATTACATGTAATGATCTGGGTGTAGTGGGTGCGGAGTCAGGCGCAGGAGGCAGAAAGTTCAGGATAGCGTTTATTACACACAGGGAAAAAATAGCGCTCGCCAAGAATACCGGGCGCACAATAACAAATGCCCAACACAATATGTACTGTCACACAGTAACACAGTGGGAAAAAATAGTTAAGCCCGCACAAAGAGCAGGCGGGCCTACCGGCTTAAATAGCCCAACTAATCAACCTCAACAAGGAACAGGTGAAACTAAACAGACAAAACAAACAGAAAAGGGAAAAGGGATCGGTGGCAGCTAGTAGACCGGTGACGACGACCGCCGAGCGCCACCCGAACAGGGAGAGGAGCCACCTTCGGTAGGAGTCTTGACATTACACCCTAGATCAGCTAGACGCAGGCAAGAGTGTGCATGACAGTCATCCAATATGTTAAAATAGAAATAAGTCCATGTTCATAAAAAAAATAAACGTCACAGAACCGCCACTGATCCCCATCCCTGTCAAACTATAAATGTCAGAACGGTGATCCATGGAAAGACAGATCACTCGTGGTGACGTCTGAGGATGTGCACTCATCTAAGATCTCAACAGGTCGTATTTTTAGTAGTATTCTTCTCTTACCATTTTTATTTGAGAAAGATTGTTATGCAAGCCGTACAATTCTGTTTGCAGATAGATATTTACAATATGTAATCTCAAAAGTATTGATTATTTAAAAAATATCTCTGTCCCAACGTGTGCCAGTCTTCCGCAACCACACAGGCCTAAATAATCTCCATTTCTGTTCCTTCTGTAATGTATTTTTGGAATCGCAAATGCTGTCACTACAAACCACAAATGTATCTTACAAAACTACTTCTGGTGGGGGGGGTCCCCCAGATTTGCAAAATACCACATTAAAACTCCCCTACACTTCCAAGTGCACAACACTTGTTTTCCAGTCCTCCCTGTTACCTCCTAAAATCATGGCTGACAGCTGCAGTACAGGTTATAGGTTAGATGAAAAATACTGCCACTGAAGACAAGCTCCCTCTTTCACCTGTCAAACACTTCTAATGGAACAAGGGGAGATGATAGGTTTGTGTGTCACAGGAGGCTGCTGAGGGGAGGACGGCTCATAATATACTGACTGCAATGGAGTCAATGGAATGGTACCAAACACATGGTTTCACACGTGTTCGATAACATTCCATTTCCTCCCAAATAAGATGCCACCAGCTGCCTGTGGTGAGTGTGTGTGTGTTTGTTTTACTATCCTTGTAGGTACCAGAATTCCTCATGAGGATAGTAAAACAAGGAAAATGCTGACTRGTGGGGACATTTTGCCAGTCCCCAAGAGGAAAAATGCTATTTTAGGCTTAGAGGTTTAGGGTTAGGGTTACAATTAGGGTTAGAATTAAGGTTGGAGTTAGGGTTAGGTGTTACGGTTAGGTTTAGGGTTAGGGTTAGGGTTAGGAGTTAGGGTGAGGTATAGATTTGGGTTAGGGTTAAGGGTTAAGGTTAGGGTTAAGGTTAGGTTAAGAGTTAAGGTTAGTGTTAGGGAAAATAGGATTTTGGATGGAAATCGACGCATTGTCTCGGCTGTATACACAGAGGAGCGGCCCATGGATCCCATCCATACTCCCAGAGTCGTGTTTGGTGGCGCCAGTGTGTGGGAGCTGGACGCGGACATTGAGCGGGCGTCACGTGCAGAGCCTCTCCTCCTGAGTGTCCAGCTGGTCGTCTGTACGTCCGTCTGCTGTCCGCGACGATTGATTTATTGGGCTCCGACCATCACCTCCTCTGTCATCCTGGGATAGGTCGGACGATGCGCTGTCTTGATGGGAGGTACTGGTGGCCCACTTAGCTAAGGACGTGAGGATTTATGTTTCCTCCTGTTCGGTGTGTGCCCAGGGCAAGGCTCCTAGACACCTGCCTAGAGGTAAGCTTCTACCTTTACCCGTTCCTCAACGCCGTGGTCGCACCTGTCAGTGGATTTTTTGACTGATCTTCCACCTTCACAGGGTTACACCACGATCCTGGTCGTTGGTGGATCGGTTCTTAAGTCCTGTCGTCTCCTCCCTTTGCCCGGTCTCCCTACGGCCTTACAACTGCAGAGGGCCCTGTTACACATGTTTTCCGCACTATGGGTGCCTGAGATATAGTGTCTGATCGGGGTCCCCAGTTCAACGTCAAGGTCTGGAAGGGGTTCATGGAGACGTCTGGGGATCTCGGTTTAGTCTTACTCAGGTTTTCACCCCGAGAGTAATGGGCAGGTGGAGAGAGTTAACCAGGATGTGGGCAGGTTTCTGCGGTCCTATTGCCAGGACCGGCCGGGGAGTGGGCGAAGTTCGTGCCCTGGGCAGAGATGGCCCAGAACTCGCTAGTCACTCCTCCACTACCTTACCCTTTTCAATGTGTATTAGGGTATCAGCCGGTTCTGGCTCCTTGGCATCAGAGTCAGACCGAAGCTCCTGCGGTGGACAATTGGTTTCGGCACGCTGAGAAACCTGGGAGGCAGCCCACGTCCACTTCAGCGTGCCATAAGGCGCAAAAATTGGCGCAGACCGTCGCCGCCAGTGAGGCCCGGTGTTCGCACCAGGGGACAGGTCTGGCTCTCGACCGGAAACCTGCCCCTCCGCCTGCTCTGCCGGAAGCTGGGTCCGCGTTTGTGGGGCCGTTTAAAGTCCTGAGGAGAGTGAACGAGGTATGTTATAGGTTACAACTGCCCAAATTACCGCTAATTAACCCCTCGTTCCCATGTAGTCTCTCCTCAGGCCGGTGGTTGGCTGCCGCGCTCCAGGAGGCCTGAAGTGCGTGAAGTTCCCCGCCTCTCTAGACATCGAGGAGGGTGCCGGCGTACTCGTGTTTGCGATCCATTTTGGGATTTGGAGGACGTCGGGCGAAGGGGCCCTTCAGTACGTTCGTGGACGGGAGGGGTACGGGCCGGAGGAGAGATGCTGGTTTCCGGTGGAGGACGTTTAGATCTTCCATGCTTAAAAGATTCCACACGCCTCCATCCGGGATGGCCCTGCACCTCCGCGCCTCCCGGGTCGTCCCCGAGGACCGTGCTCGACGCGCTGCTGGAGAGCCAGCGCGTCAGGCGGGGGTAAGTGTCACGACTTCTGCGAAGTCGTTGCCTCTCCTTGTCGGGCGGTGTTCGGCGGTCGACGTCACGTCTTCTAGCCATCATCGATCCATTTTTCATTTTCCATTGGTTTTTGTCTTGTCTTCCACACACCTGTTGTCAATCCCATTCATTACCTGTTGTTTTTAACCCTCTGTTTCCCCTCATGTGTTTGTCAGAGATTGTTTTATGTCAAGTGTTGATTCTTGGTGTATAGGTGCGCGACGGGTCCTCGTACCCATGTTTTATTTTATGTATGTATATTTTCGTGTTTGGAGCATGTTATGTGGACATTAATTAAAAGTCTCCATTTACACTTCGTTTAACTCTCCTGCGCGCCTGACTTCCCTGCCACCTATACACACGACGTTGACAACAAGATCCTTCAGTCAAACAGAATATAAATCGCACAACGTCCAAAAATAAAGCAAAGAGAGCAAAAAAATGGACTATCTTCCAAAAATACAAAGAAAATCCACAAGTGTAGAACGCAGCAAGGGAAAAAAACAAACCTCAAAAGTAATCCAACAAATACACAAGAACAAAACCAAGAACCCTCCCTGGAAAATCCAAAACAAGAGAAATATATTTCACAACAAGGCTTGGGGCTGGGGCTGGGTGCAAATACAAACACTGAGTCAAGAACTGAGGACACACAGGGTTAAATAACAAAACTGCCCAACACCTAAACTGCTGGCCAACGCCTTAACACCAATTTAACTAAGGTTTAGCAACCCATAACTTTTAAAAGACGCCACTAATAATAGAAGCTAATAGAATTTAAACAACAGGAGGCTAACAAACAAGCATGCATGTCGGAGGATCATCAATGACCAAACCCATGAACAGCGTCCATCTTACAAATACTACATTGATACTGTATTTTATACTGGGCTCTGTCCTCACCTCTACGCACCTTGCTATGACCCGACTCGGCCATGCTCATCCATAATATTTATATGTACGATATTCTCAATTACCCCTTTAGATTGTGTGTATTAATGGTGTGGTTGGGAATTGGTTTTAGATTATTTGTTAGATATATACTGCACTGTTGGAACTAGATAAGCACAAAGCTATTTCGCTACAACTGCCATTAAACATCTGTTAACCAGTGTTATGTGGACAAATATATATTAATACTATTTGATTTGGACATCTGTGGCCATTGTTGCCTTGTGACCAAAATTGCAAAATTTTAGAGTGGCCTTTTATCTGTCCCCAGTACAAGGTGCCAGCCTGTGGTAGAATCGGTGATGATTTACATCAAAGCTTCTGGATATCGCACACCTGTCAGGTGGATGGATTATCTTGGCAATTACAGCGATTGTCAACAAAGTTTGTCAACATTGAGAGAAATAAGCTTATGTGCCATTGGAACATTTCTGGGATCATTTATTTAGGTCAAAACATGTGACCACACGGTTACATGTTGCATTTATATTTTTGTTCAGTATACATTTCTATTTCCTCCCAATTCGAAATCGAACCATGGTCCTGCTAGATCACATTTTAGTTCCCTCTGCAGCCAGTGGTTTCCTTGGCAACCCAAATTAATTTATCCCATGGCCCTGATCTGTCTGGTGTTTTAGACAGGTATTGGTCTCCAGACAACTTAAATGTGCGGTCCTGCAGGTATTTGTACAGTGGATCCGGGTGTGGAGCCTACAATCTCTTACCTGTGCAGGACAGTTCAAACGCTCAAGTTGTCATCTTTACGTGGTAAGAAGATGGTAAGTGTGGCAATTGGTGTGGGAACTGAGTGTTGATCTGGTTTGTGACGCCGTATGACACAACAGTCGAGACAGGACTGTCTCACGACACGAACTACACACACCCTCACACACACACACACACACCACACACACACACACACACACACACCACACACACACACACCACACCACACACAACACACACACACACACAACGCACACACACACAACACCACACAACAACACACGCAACACAACACACACACACACACACAACACAGTTTTGGGTAATTCTATCCTTGTTGGAGACAAATAATT